>NW_027488723.1:300000-510009 GCF_050948215.1 Halictus rubicundus | reverse complement strand
ATAGGATAGAGGATAGGATAGGATAGAAGATAGGATAGGATAGAGGATAGGATAGGGTATAGGAGAGGATAGGTGATTTGATAGGATAGATGATAGGGTAGGATAGAAGATAGGATAGGCTAGATGATAGCGATAGGATAGAGGATAGGATAGGATAGAGGATAGGATAGGATAGAGGATAGTATAGGATAAAGGATAGGATAGAGGATAGGATAGAGGATAGGATAGGGGATTTTATAGGATAGAGGATAGGATAGGATAGAGGAGAGGATAGGATAGAGGATTGGATAGGATAGAGGATAGGATAGGATAGAGGATAGGATAGGATAGAGGATAGGATAGAGGATAGGATAGAGGATAGGATAGGATAGAGGATAGGATAGAGGATAGGATAGGATAGAGGATAGGATAGGATTGAGGATAGGATAGGATTGAGGATTGGATAGGATAGAGGATAGGATAGAGGATAGGATAGAGGATAGGATAGAGGATAGGATAGGATAGAGGATTGGATAGGATAGAGGATAGGATAGGATAGAGGATAGGATAGGATAGAGGATAGGATAGGATTGAGGATAGGATAGGATAGGATAGAGGATAGGATAGGATAGGATAGAGGAGAGGATAGGATAGAGGATAGGATAGGATAGAGGATAGGATAGGGGATTTGATAGGATAGAGGATAGGATAGGATAGAGGATAGGATAGACGATAGGATAGGATAGAGGATAGGATAGGATAGAGGATAGGATAGAGGATAGGATAGGATAGAGGACAGGATAGGATAGAGGATTGGATAGGATACAGGAAAGGATAGGATTGAGGATAGATGATAGGATAGGATAGAGGATAGGATAGGATAGAGGATTGGATAGGATAGAGGATAGGATAGGATTGAGGATAGGATAGGATAGGATAGAGGATAGGATAGGATAGGATAGAGGAGAGGATAGGATAGAGGATAGGATAGGATAGAGGATAGGATAGGGGATTTGATAGGATAGAGGATAGGATAGGATAGAGGATAGGATAGACGATAGGATAGGATAGAGGATAGGATAGGATAGAGGATAGGAT
This sequence comes from Halictus rubicundus, assembly GCF_050948215.1. Lineage (NCBI taxonomy): Eukaryota > Metazoa > Arthropoda > Insecta > Hymenoptera > Halictidae > Halictus > Halictus rubicundus. The sequence continues at coordinate 508,932 of NW_027488723.1, read as the reverse complement.
AGAGGATAGGATAGGATAGAGGACAGGATAGGATAGAGGATTGGATAGGATACAGGAAAGGATAGGATTGAGGATAGATGATAGGATAGGATAGAGGATAGGATAGGATAGAGGATTGGATAGGATAGAGGATAGATGATAGGATAGGATAGAGGATAGGATAGGGGATTTGATAGGATAGAGGATATGATAGGATAGGATAGAGGATAGGATAGACGATAGGATAGGATAGAGGATAGGATAGGATAGGGGATAGGATAGGATAGAGGACAGGATAGGATAGAGGATTGGATAGGGTACAGGACAGGATAGGATGGAGGATTGGATAGGGTACAGGAAAGGAAAGGATTGAGGATAGATGATAGGATAGGACAGAGGATAGGATAGGATAGAGGATAGGATAGGATAGAGGATATGATAGACGATATGATGGGATAGAGGATAGGGTAGGATAGAAGATAGGATAGGATAGATGATAGGATAGGATAGAGGATAGGATAGGATAGAGGAAAGGATAGGATAGAGGATAGGATAGGATAGAGGATAGGATAGGATAGAGGATAGGATAGACGATATGATGGGATAGAGGATAGGGTAGGATAGAAGATAGGATAGGATAGATGATAGGATAGGATAGAGGATAGGATAGGATAGAGGAAAGGATAGGATAGAGGATAGGATAGGATAGAGGATAGGATAGGATAGAGGATAGGATAGAGGATAGGATAGAGGATAGGATAGGGGATTTGATAGGATAGAGGATAGGATAGGATAGAGGATAGGATAGACGATAGGATAGGATAGACGATAGGATAGGATAGGATAGAGGATAGGATAAGATAGAGGATAGGATAGGATAGAGGATAAGATAGGATAGAGGATAGGATAGGATAGAGGATAGGATAGGATAGAGGATAGGATAGGATAGAGGATAGGATAGGATAGAGGATAGGATAGGATAGAGGATAGGATAGGATAGAGTATAGGATAGGATAGAGGATAGGATAGGATAGAGGATAGGATAGGATAGAGGATAGGATAGGATAGATGATAGGATAGAGGATAGGATAGGGGATTTGATAGGATAGAGGATAGGATAGGATAGAGGATAGGATAGACGATAGGATAGGATAGAGGATAGGATAGGATAGAGGATAGGATAGAGGATAGGATAGGATAGAGGACAGGATAGGATAGAGGATAGGATAGGATAGAGGATAGGATAGAATAGAGGATAGGATAGGATAGAGGATAGGATAGGATAGAGGATAGGATAGGATAGAAGATAGGATAGGATAGAGCATAGGATAGGGGATTGGATAGGATAGGATAGAGGATAGGCTAGGATAGAGGATAGGATAGAGGATAGGATAGGATAGAGGACAGGATAGGATAGAGGATAGGATAGGATAGAGGATTGGATAGGATAGAGGATAGATGATAGGATAGGATAGAGGATAGGATAGGGGATTTGATAGGATAGAGGATAGGATAGGATAGAAGATAGGATAGGATAGAGGATAGGATAGGACAGAGGATAGGATAGGGGATTTGATAGGATAGAGGATAGGATAGACGATAGGATAGGATAGAGGATAGGATAGGATAGAGGATAGGATAGGATAGAGGATTGGATAGGACACAGGACAGGATAGGATACAGGATAGGATAGGGGATTTGATAGGATAGAGGATAGGATTGGACAGAGGATAGGATAGACGATAGGATAGGGTAGAGGATAGGGTAGGATAGAGGATAGGATAGGATAGAGGATAAGATAGGATAGAGGATAGGATAGACGATAGGATAGGATAGAGGATAGGATAGGATAGAGGATAGGATAGGATAGAGGATAGGATAGGATAGAAGATAGGATAGGATAGAGGATAGGATAGGATAGAGGATAGGATAGGGGATTTGATAGGATAGAGGATAGGATAGGACACAGGACAGGATAGGATACAGGATAGGATAGGGGATTTGATAGGATAGAGGATAGGATAGGACAGAGGATAGGATAGGGGATTTGATAGGATAGAGGATAGGATAGACGATAGGATAGGATAGAGGATAGGATAGGATAGAGGATAGGATAGGATAGAGGATTGGATAGGACACAGGACAGGATAGGATACAGGATAGGATAGGGGATTTGATAGGATAGAGGATAGGATTGGACAGAGGATAGGATAGACGATAGGATAGGGTAGAGGATAGGGTAGGATAGAGGATAGGATAGGATAGAGGATAAGATAGGATAGAGGATAGGATAGGATAGAGGATAGGATAGGATAGAAGATAGGATAGGATAGAGGATAGGATAGGATAGAGGATAGGATAGGGGATTTGATAGGATAGAGGATAGGATAGGATAGAAGATAGGATAGGATACAGGATAGGATAGGATAGAGGATAGGATAGGGGATTTGATAGGACAGAGGATAGGATAGGATAGACGATAGGATAGGATAGAGGATAGGATAGGATAGAGGATAGGATAGGACAGAGGCTAGGATAGGGGATTTGATAGGATAGAGGATAGGATAGGATAGAGGATAGGATAGGATAGAGGATAGGATAGGATAGAGGATAGGATAGGGTAGAGGATAGGATAGGATAGAAGCTAGGATAGGACAGATGATAGGATAGGGGATTTGATAGGATAGAGGATAGGATAGACGATAGGATAGGATAGAGGATTGGATAGGATACAGGATAGGATAGGATAGAGGATAGGATAGGGGATTTGATAGGATAGAGGATAGGATAGGATAGAGGATAGGATAGACGAAAGTATAGGATAGAGGATAGGATAGAAGATAGGATAGGATAGAGGATAGGATAGGATAGAGGATAGGATAGGATAGAGGATAGGATAGACGATAGGATAGGATAGAGGATTGGATAGGATAGAGGATAGGATAGTGGATAGGATAGGATAGAGGATAGGATAGAGGATAGGATAGGATAGAGGATAGGATAGGATAGAGGATAGGATATTATAGAGGATAGGATAGGACAGAGGATAGGATAGGGGATTTGATAGGATAGAGGATAGGATAGGATAGAGGATTGGATAGGATAGAGGATAGGATAGTGGATAGGATAGGATAGAGGATAGGATAGAGGATAGGATAGGATAGAGGATAGGATATTATAGAGGATAGGATAGGACAGAGGATAGGATAGGGGATTTGATAGGATAGAGGATAGGATAGGATAGAGGATAGGATAGGGGATTTGATAGGATAGAGGATAGGATAGGATAGAAGATAGGATAGGATAGAGGATAGGATAGGGTATAGGAGAGGATAGGTGATTTGATAGGATAGATGATAGGGTAGGATAGAAGATAGGATAGGCTAGATGATAGGATAGGATAGAGGATAGGATAGGATAGAGGATAGGATAGGATAGAGGATAGTATAGGATAAAGGATAGGATAGAGGATAGGATAGAGGATAGGATAGGGGATTTTATAGGATAGAGGATAGGATAGGATAGAGGAGAGGATAGGATAGAGGATTGGATAGGATAGAGGATAGGATAGGATAGAGGATAGGATAGGATAGAGGATAGGATAGAGGATAGGATAGAGGATAGGATAGGATAGAGGATAGGATAGGATAGAGGATAGGATAGGATAGAGGATAGGATAGGATAGAGGATAGGATAGGATAGAGGATAGGATAGGATAGGATAGGATAGAGGATTGGATAGAGGATAGGATAGGATAGAGGATATTATAGGATAGAGGATAGGATAGAGGATAGGATAGGATAGAGGATAGGATAGGATAGAGGATAGGATAGGATAGAGGATAGGATAGGATAGAGGATAGGATAGGATAGGATAGAGGATAGGATAGGATAGGATAGAGGAGAGGATAGGATAGAGGATAGGATAGGATAGAGGATAGGATAGGGGATTTGATAGGATAGAGGATAGGATAGGATAGAGGATAGGATAGACGATAGGATAGGATAGAGGATAGGATAGGATAGAGGATAGGATAGAGGATAGGATAGGATAGAGGACAGGATAGGATAGAGGATTGGATAGGATACAGGAAAGGATAGGATTGAGGATAGATGATAGGATAGGATAGAGGATAGGATAGGATAGAGGATTGGATAGGATAGAGGATAGATGATAGGATAGGATAGAGGATAGGATAGGGGATTTGATAGGATAGAGGATATGATAGGATAGGATAGAGGATAGGATAGACGATAGGATAGGATAGAGGATAGGATAGGATAGGGGATAGGATAGGATAGAGGACAGGATAGGATAGAGGATTGGATAGGGTACAGGACAGGATAGGATAGAGGATTGGATAGGGTACAGGAAAGGATAGGATTGAGGATAGATGATAGGATAGGACAGAGGATAGGATAGGATAGACGATAGGATAGGATAGAGGATATGATAGACGATATGATGGGATAGAGGATAGGGTAGGATAGAAGATAGGATAGGATAGATGATAGGATAGGATAGAGGATAGGATAGGATAGAGGAAAGGATAGGATAGAGGATAGGATAGGATAGAGGATAGGATAGGATAGAGGATAGGATAGAGGATAGGATAGAGGATAGGATAGGGGATTTGATAGGATAGAGGATAGGATAGGATAGAGGATAGGATAGACGATAGGATAGGATAGACGATAGGATAGGATAGGATAGAGGATAGGATAAGATAGAGGATAGGATAGGATAGAGGATAAGATAGGATAGAGGATAGGATAGGATAGAGGATAGGATAGGATAGAGGATAGGATAGGATAGAGGATAGGATAGGATAGAGGATAGGATAGGATAGAGTATAGGATAGGATAGAGGATAGGATAGGATAGAGGATAGGATAGGATAGAGGATAGGATAGGATAGATGATAGGATAGAGGATAGGATAGGGGATTTGATAGGATAGAGGATAGGATAGGATAGAGGATAGGATAGACGATAGGATAGGATAGAGGATAGGATAGGATAGAGGATAGGATAGAGGATAGGATAGGATAGAGGACAGGATAGGATAGAGGATAGGATAGGATAGGGGATTTGATAGGATAGAGGATAGGATAGGATAGAAGATAGGATAGGATAGAGGATAGGATAGGACAGAGGATAGGATAGGGGATTTGATAGGATAGAGGATAGGATAGACGATAGGATAGGATAGAGGATAGGATAGGATAGAGGATAGGATAGGATAGAGGATTGGATAGGACACAGGACAGGATAGGATACAGGATAGGATAGGGGATTTGATAGGATAGAGGATAGGATTGGACAGAGGATAGGATAGACGATAGGATAGGGTAGAGGATAGGGTAGGATAGAGGATAGGATAGGATAGAGGATAAGATAGGATAGAGGATAGGATAGACGATAGGATAGGATAGAGGATAGGATAGGATAGAGGATAGGATAGGATAGAGGATAGGATAGGATAGAAGATAGGATAGGATAGAGGATAGGATAGGATAGAGGATAGGATAGGGGATTTGATAGGATAGAGGATAGGATAGGATAGAAGATAGGATAGGATACAGGATAGGATAGGATAGAGGATAGGATAGGGGATTTGATAGGACAGAGGATAGGATAGGATAGACGATAGGATAGGATAGAGGATAGGATAGGATAGAGGATAGGATAGGACAGAGGCTAGGATAGGGGATTTGATAGGATAGAGGATAGGATAGGATAGAGGATAGGATAGGATAGAGGATAGGATAGGATAGAGGATAGGATAGGGTAGAGGATAGGATAGGATAGAAGCTAGGATAGGACAGATGATAGGATAGGGGATTTGATAGGATAGAGGATAGGATAGACGATAGGATAGGATAGAGGATTGGATAGGATACAGGATAGGATAGGATAGAGGAGAGGATAGGATAGAGGATTGGATAGGATAGAGGATAGGATAGGATAGAGGATAGGATAGAGGATTGGATAGGATAGAGGATTGGATAGGATACAGGAAAGGATCGGATTGAGGATAGATGATAGGATAGGATAGAGGATTGGATAGGATACAGGATAGGATAGGATAGAGGATAGGATAGGGGATTTGATAGGATAGAGGATAGGATAGGATAGAGGATAGGATAGACGAAAGTATAGGATAGAGGATAGGATAGAAGATAGGATAGGATAGAGGATAGGATAGGATAGAGGATAGGATAGGATAGAGGATAGGATAGACGATAGGATAGGATAGAGGATTGGATAGGATAGAGGATAGGATAGTGGATAGGATAGGATAGAGGATAGGATAGAGGATAGGATAGGATAGAGGATAGGATATTATAGAGGATAGGATAGGACAGAGGATAGGATAGGGGATTTGATAGGATAGAGGATAGGATAGGATAGAGGATAGGATAGGGGATTTGATAGGATAGAGGATAGGATAGGATAGAAGATAGGATAGGATAGAGGATAGGATAGGGTATAGGAGAGGATAGGTGATTTGATAGGATAGATGATAGGGTAGGATAGAAGATAGGATAGGCTAGATGATAGGATAGGATAGAGGATAGGATAGGATAGAGGATAGGATAGGATAGAGGATAGTATAGGATAAAGGATAGGATAGAGGATAGGATAGAGGATAGGATAGGGGATTTTATAGGATAGAGGATAGGATAGGATAGAGGAGAGGATAGGATAGAGGATTGGATAGGATAGAGGATAGGATAGGATAGAGGATAGGATAGGATAGAGGATAGGATAGAGGATAGGATAGAGGATAGGATAGGATAGAGGATAGGATAGAGGATAGGATAGGATAGAGGATAGGATAGGATTGAGGATAGGATAGGATTGAGGATTGGATAGGATAGAGGATAGGATAGAGGATAGGATAGAGGATAGGATAGAGGATAGGATAGGATAGAGGATTGGATAGGATAGAGGATAGGATAGGATAGAGGATAGGATAGGATAGAGGATAGGATAGGATTGAGGATAGGATAGGATAGGATAGAGGATAGGATAGGATAGGATAGAGGAGAGGATAGGATAGAGGATAGGATAGGATAGAGGATAGGATAGGGGATTTGATAGGATAGAGGATAGGATAGGATAGAGGATAGGATAGACGATAGGATAGGATAGAGGATAGGATAGGATAGAGGATAGGATAGAGGATAGGATAGGATAGAGGACAGGATAGGATAGAGGATTGGATAGGATACAGGAAAGGATAGGATTGAGGATAGATGATAGGATAGGATAGAGGATAGGATAGGATAGAGGATTGGATAGGATAGAGGATAGGATAGGATTGAGGATAGGATAGGATAGGATAGAGGATAGGATAGGATAGGATAGAGGAGAGGATAGGATAGAGGATAGGATAGGATAGAGGATAGGATAGGGGATTTGATAGGATAGAGGATAGGATAGGATAGAGGATAGGATAGACGATAGGATAGGATAGAGGATAGGATAGGATAGAGGATAGGATAGAGGATAGGATAGGATAGAGGACAGGATAGGATAGAGGATTGGATAGGATACAGGAAAGGATAGGATTGAGGATAGATGATAGGATAGGATAGAGGATAGGATAGGATAGAGGATTGGATAGGATAGAGGATAGATGATAGGATAGGATAGAGGATAGGATAGGGGATTTGATAGGATAGAGGATATGATAGGATAGGATAGAGGATAGGATAGACGATAGGATAGGATAGAGGATAGGATAGGATAGGGGATAGGATAGGATAGAGGACAGGATAGGATAGAGGATTGGATAGGGTACAGGACAGGATAGGATGGAGGATTGGATAGGGTACAGGAAAGGATAGGATTGAGGATAGATGATAGGATAGGACAGAGGATAGGATAGGATAGAGGATAGGATAGGATAGAGGATATGATAGACGATATGATGGGATAGAGGATAGGGTAGGATAGAAGATAGGATAGGATAGATGATAGGATAGGATAGAGGATAGGATAGGATAGAGGAAAGGATAGGATAGAGGATAGGATAGGATAGAGGATAGGATAGGATAGAGGATAGGATAGAGGATAGGATAGAGGATAGGATAGGGGATTTGATAGGATAGAGGATAGGATAGGATAGAGGATAGGATAGACGATAGGATAGGATAGAGGATAGGATAGGATAGGATAGAGGATAGGATAAGATAGAGGATAGAATAGGATAGAGGATAAGATAGGATAGAGGATAGGATAGGATAGAGGATAGGATAGGATAGAGGATAGGATAGGATAGAGGATAGGATAGGATAGAGGATAGGATAGGATAGAGTATAGGATAGGATAGAGGATAGGATAGGATAGAGGATAGGATAGGATAGAGGATAGGATAGGATAGAGGATAGGATAGACGATAGGATAGGATAGAGGATAGGATAGGATAGAGGATAGGATAGGATAGAGGACAGGATAGGATAGAGGATTTAATAGGATACAGGAAAGGATAGGATTGAGGATAGATGATAGGATAGGATAGAGGATAGGATAGGATAGAGGACAGGATAGGATAGAGGATTGGATAGGATACAGGAAAGGATCGGATTGAGGATAGATGATAGGATAGGATAGAGGATTGGATAGGATAGAGGATAGGATAGGATAGAGGATAGGATAGGGGATTTGATAGGATAGACAATAGGATAGGATAGAAGATAGGATAGAGCATAGGATAGGGGATTGGATAGGATAGGATAGAGGATAGGGTAGGATAGAGGATAGGATAGAGGATAGGATAAGATAGAGGACAGGATAGGATAGAGGATAGGATAGGATAGAGGATCGGATAGGATATAGGATAGGATAGGATAGAGGATAGGATAGAGGATAGGATAGGATAGAGGATAGGATAGGATAGAGGATAGGATAGGATAGAGCATAGGATAGGATAGAGGATAGGATAGGGGATTTGATAGGATAGAGGATAGGATAGGATAGAAGATAGGATAGGATAGAGGATAGGATAGGATATAGGAGAGGATAGGTGATTTGATAGGATAGATGATAGGGTAGGATAGAAGATAGGATAGGATAGATGATAGGATAGGATAGAGGATAGGATAGGATAGAGGATAGGATAGGATAGAGGATAGTATAGGGGATTTGATAGGATAGAGGATAGGATAGGATAGAAGATAGGATAGGATAGAGGATAGGATAGGATATAGGAGAGGATAGGTGATTTGATAGGATAGATGATAGGGTAGGATAGAAGATAGGATAGGATAGATGATAGGATAGGATAGAGGATAGGATAGGATAGAGGATAGGATAGGATAGAGGATAGTATAGGATAAAGGATAGGATAGAGGATAGGATAGAGGATAGGATAGGGGATTTGATAGGATAGAGGATAGGATAGGATAGAGGATAGGATAGGATAGAGGAGAGGATAGGATAGAGGATAGGATAGGATAGAGGATAGGATAGGATAGAGGATAGGATAGGATAGGATAGAGGATAGGATAGGATAGAGGATAGGATAGGGGATTTGATAGGATAGAGGATAGGATAGGATAGAGGATAGGATAGGGGATTTGATAGGATAGAGGATAGGATAGGATAGAAGATAGGATAGACGATAGGATAGGATACAGGATAGGATAGGATGGAGGATAGGATAGAGGATAGGATAGGATAGAGGACAGGATAGGATAGAGGATTGGATAGGATACAGGAAAGGATAGGATTGAGGATAGATGATAGGATAGGATAGAGGATAGGATAGGATAGAGGATTGGATAGGATAGAGGATAGATGATAGGATAGGATAGAGGATAGGATAGGGGATTTGATAGGATAGAGGATAGGATAGGATAGGATAGAGGATAGGATAGGGGATTTGATAGGACAGAGGATAGGATAGGATAGACGATAGGATAGGATAGAGGATAGGATAGGATAGAGGATAGGATAGGACAGAGGCTATGATAGGGGATTTGATAGGATAGAGGATAGGATAGGATACAGGATAGGATAGGATAGAGGATAGGATAGGATAGAGGATAGGATAGGGTAGAGGATAGGATAGGATAGAAGATAGGATAGGACAGATGATAGGATAGGGGATTTGATAGGATAGAGGATAGGATAGACGATAGGATGGGATAGAGGATTGAATAGGGTACAGGATAGGATAGGATAGAGGAGAGGATAGGATAGAGGATTGGATAGGATAGAGGATAGGATAGGATAGAGGATAGGATAGAGGATTGGATAGGATACAGGAAAGGATCGGATTGAGGATAGATGATAGGATAGGATAGAGGATTGGATTGGATACAGGATAGGATAGGATAGAGGAGAGGATAGGATAGAGGATTGGATAGGATAGAGGATAGGATAGGATAGAGGATAGGATAGAGGATTGGATAGGATAGAGGATTGGATAGGATAGAGGATAGGATAGGATAGAGGATAGGATAGAGGATTGGATAGGATACAGGAAAGGATCGGATTGAGGATAGATGATAGGATAGGATAGAGGATTGGATAGGATACAGGATAGGATAGGATAGAGGAGAGGATAGGATAGAGGATTGGATAGGATAGAGGATAGGATAGGATAGAGGATAGGATAGAGGATTGGATAGGATAGAGGATTGGATAGGATACAGGAAAGGATCGGATTGAGGATAGATGATAGGATAGGATAGAGGATTGGATAGGATACAGGATAGGATAGGATAGAGGATAGGATAGGGGATTTGATAGGATAGAGGATAGGATAGGATAGAGGATAGGATAGACGAACGTATAGTATAGAGGATAGGATAGAAGATAGGATAGGATAGAGGATAGGATAGGATAGAGGATAGGATAGGATAGAGGATAGGATAGGATAGAGGATAGGATAGACGATAGGATAGGATAGAGGATAGGATAGGATAGAGGATAGGATAGTGGATAGGATAGGATAGAGGATAGGATAGAGGATAGGATAGGATAGAGGATAGGATATTATAGAGGATAGGATAGGACAGAGGATAGGATAGGGGATTTGATAGGATAGAGGATAGGATAGGATAGAGGATAGGATAAACGATAGGATAGGATAGAGGATAGGATAGGATAGAGGATAGGATAGTGGATAGGATAGGATAGAGGATAGGATAGAGGATAGGATAGGGGATTTTATAGGATAGAGGATAGGATAGGATAGAGGGTAGGATAGACGATAGGATAGGATAGAGGATAGGATAGGATAGAGGATAGGATAGGATAGAGGAGAGGATAGGATAGAGGATTGGATAGGATAGAGGATAGGATAGGATAGAGGATCGGATAGGATAGAGGATAGGATAGAGGATAGGATAGAGGATAGGATAGGATAGAGGATAGGATAGGATAGAGGATAGGATAGGAGAGAGGATAGGATAGGATAGGATAGAGGATTGGATAGAGGATAGGATAGGATAGAGGATATTATAGGATAGAGGATAGGATAGGATAGAGGATAGGATAGGATAGAGGATAGGATAGGATAGAGGATAGGATTGGATAGAGGATAGGATAGGATAGAGGATAGGATAGGATAGAGGATACGATAGGATAGTGAATATAATAGAGAATAGGATAGGATACAGGATAGGATAGGATAGAGGATAGGATAGGATAGAGGATAGAGGATAGGATATGATACAGGATAGGATAGGATAGAGGATAGGAGAGGATAGAGGATACGATATAGGATTGGATAGGATAAAGAATAGGATACGATAGAGGATAGGATAGGATTGGATAGAGAATAGGATGGGATAGAGGATAGGATAGGATAGAGGATAGGATAGGATAGAGGATGGGATAGGATAGAGGATAGGATACGATAGAGAATCGGATAGGATAGAGGATTGGATAGGATAGAGGATAGGATAGGCTAGAGAATAGGATAGAGGATAGGATAGCATAGAGGATAGGATAGGATAGAGGATAGGATAGGATAGAGGATAGGATAGGATAGAGGATAGGATAGGATAGAGGATAGGATAGGATAGAGGATAGGATAGGATAGAGGATAGGATAGGATAGAGGATAGGATTGGATAGAGGATAGGATAGGATAGAGGATAGGATAGGATAGAGGATACGATAGGATAGTGAATATAATAGAGAATAGGATAGGATACAGGATAGGATACGATAGAGGATAGGATAGGATTGGATAGAGAATAGGATGGGATAGATGATAGGATAGGATAGAGAATAGGATAGGATACAGGATAGGATAGGATATAGGATAGGATTGGATAGAGAATAGGATGGGATAGAGGAATAGGATAGGATAGGATAGAGAATAGGATAGGATAGAGGATAGGATTGGATAGAGGATAGGATAGGATAGAGGATAGGATAGGATAGAGGATACGATAGGATAGTGAATATAATAGAGAATGGGATAGGATACAGGATAGGATACGATAGAGGATAGGATAGGATAGGATAGAGGATAGGATAGGATAGAGGATAGGATAGGATAGGATAGAGGATAGGATAGGATAGGATAGAGGATAGGATAGGATAGAGGATAGGATAGGATAGAGGATAGGATAGGATAGAGGATAGGATTGGATAGAGGATAGGATAGGATAGAGGATCGGAGAGGACAGAGGATTGGATAGGATAGAGGATAGGATAGGATAGAGAATAGGATAAGGGATTGGATAGGATAGAGAATAGGATAGGATAGCGGATACGATAGGATTGAGGATATGATAGGATATAGGATAGGATAGGATAGAGGATCGGATAGGGGTTTTGATAGGATAGAGGATAGGATAGGATAGAGGATAGGATAGGATAGAGGATAGGATAGGATAGAGGATAGGATAGGATAGAGGATATAATAGGATAGAGGATAGGATAGGATAGAGGATAGGGTAGGATAGAGGATAGGATAGGATAGAGGATACGATATTATAGAGGATAGGATAGGATAGAGGAATAGGATAGGATAGGATAGAGAATAGGATAGGATAGATGATATTATAGGAGAGAGGGTAGGATATGATAGAGGATACGATATTATAGAGGATAGGATAGGATAGAGGATAGGATAGGGGATTGGATAGGATAGAGAATAGGATAGCATAGATGATATTATAGGAAAGAGTATAGGATATGATAGAGGATACGATATTATAGAGGAGAGGATCGAATAGAGGAAAGGATAGGGGATTCGATAGGATAGAGGATAGGATAGTGGATAGGATAGGATAGAGGATAGAATAGGGGATTGGATAGGATAAGGGATTGGATAGGATAGAGAATAGGATCGGATAGCGGATACGATAGGATTGAGGATATGATAGGATAGAGGATAGGATAGGATAGAGGATAGGATAGGATAGAGGATAGGATAGGATAGAGGATAGGATAGGAGAGTGGATAGGATAGGATAGAGGATAGGATAGGAGATTCGATAGGATAGAGGACAGGAGACGATAGAGGATAGGATAGGATATAGGATTGGATAGGATAGAGGATAGGATAGGATAGAAAATAGGATAGGATAGAGGATCGGATAGGATAGAGGATCGGATAGGACAGAGGATTGGATAGGATAGAGGATACGATAGGATAGAGGATATTATAGAGAAGAGGATAGGATAGAGGATAGGATAGGATAGAGGATAGGATATAGGATTGGATAGGATAAAGAATAGGATACGATAGAGGATAGGATAGGATTGGATAGAGAATAGGATGGGATAGAGGATAGGATAGGATAGAGAATAGGATAGGATACAGGATAGGATAGGATATAGGATAGGATTATATAGAGAATAGGATGGGATAGAGGATAGGATAGGATAGAGGATAGGATAGGATAGAGGATAGGATAGGATAGGATAGAGGATAGGATAGGATAGGATAGAGGATAGGATAGGATAGAGGATAGGATAGGATAGAGGATAGGATTGGATAGAGGATAGGATAGGATAGAGGATAGGATAGGATAGAGGATACGATAGGATAGTGAATATAATAGAGAATAGGATAGGATACAGGATAGGATAGGATAGAGGATAGGATAGGATAGAGGATAGGATAGGATAGAGGATAGAGGATAGGATAGGATACAGGATAGGATAGGATAGAGGATAGGAGAGGATAGAGGATACGATATAGGATTGGATAGGATAAAGAATAGGATACGATAGAGGATAGGATAGGATTGGATAGAGAATAGGATGGGATAGAGGATAGGATAGGATAGAGAATAGGATAGGATACAGGACAGGATAGGATATAGGATAGGATTGGATAGAGAATAGGATGGGATAGAGGATAGGATAGGATAGAGGATAGGATAGGATAGAGGATAGGATAGGATAGGATAGAGGATAGGATAGGATAGGATAGAGGATAGGATAGGATAGAGGATAGGATAGGATAGAGGATAGGATTGGATAGAGGATAGGATAGGATAGAGGATAGGATAGGATAGAGGATACGATAGGATAGTGAATATAATAGAGAATAGGATAGGATACAGGATAGGATAGGATACAGGATAGGATAGGATAGAGGATGGGATAGGATAGAGGATAGAGGATAGGATAGGATACAGGATAGGATAGGATAGAGGATAGGAGAGGATAGAGGATACGATATAGGATTGGATAGGATAAAGAATAGGATACGATAGAGGATAGGATAGGATTGGATAGAGAATAGGATGGGATAGAGGATAGGATAGGATAGAGGATAGGATAAAATAGAGGATGGGATAGGATAGAGGATAGGATACGATAGAGGATCGGATAGGATAGAGGATTGGATAGGATAGAGGATAGGATAGGCTAGAGAATAGGATAGAGGATAGGATAGCATAGAGGATAGGATAGGATAGAGGATAGGATAGGAAAGAGGATAGCATAGGATAGAGGATAGGATAGGATAGAGGATAGGATAGGATAGAGGATAGGATAGGATAGAGGATAGGATAGAGGATAGGATAGCATAGAGGATAGGATTGAATAGAGGATAGGATAGGATAGAGGATAGGATAGGATAGAGGATAGGATAGGATAGAGGATAGGATAGGATAGAGGATAGGATAGGATAGAGGATAGGATAGGATAGAGGATAGGATAGGATAGAGGATAGGATAGGATAGAGGATAGGATAGGATAGAGGATAGGATAGGATAGAGGATAGGATAGGATAGAGGATAGGATAGGATAGAGGATAGGATAGGATAGAGGATACGATAGAGGATAGGATAGCATAGAGGATAGGATAGGATAGAGGATAGGATAGGATAGAGGATAGGATAGGATAGAGGATAGGATAGGATAGAGGATAGGATAGGATAGAGGATAGGATAGGGGATTGGATAGGATAGAGAATAGGATAGGATAGATGATATTATAGGAAAGAGTATAGGATATGATAGAGGATACGATATTATAGAGGAGAGGATCGAATAGAGGAAAGGATAGGGAATTCGATAGGATAGAGGATAGGATAGTGGATAGGATAGGATAGAGAATAGGATAGGATAGATGATATTATAGGAAAGAGTATAGGATATGATAGAGGATAGGATAGGATAGAGGATCGGATAGGACAGAGGATTGGATAGGATAGAGGATAGGATTGGATAGAGGCTAGGATAGAGGATAGGAAAGGATAGAGGATAGGATAGGATAGAGGATAGGATAGGATAGAGGATAGGATAGTGGATAGGATAGGATAGAGGATAGAATAGGGGATTGGATAGGATAAGGGATTGGATAGGATAGAGAATAGGATCGGATAGCGGATACGATAGGATTGAGGATATGATAGGATAGAGGATAAGATAGGATAGAGGATAGGATATGATAGAGGATAGGATAGGATAGAGGATAGGATAGGAGAGTGGATAGGATAGGATAGAGGATAGGATAGGAGATTCGATAGGATAGAGGACAGGAGACGATAGAGGATAGGATAGGATATAGGATTGGATAGGATAGAGGATAGGATAGGATAGAGGATAGGATAGGATAGAGGATCGGATAGGATAGAGGATCGGACAGGACAGAGGATTGGATAGGATAGAGGATACGATAGGATAGAGGATATTATAGAGAAGAGGATAGGATAGAGGATAGGATAGGATAGAGGATCGGATAGGACAGAGGATTGGATAGGATAGAGGATAGGATTGGATAGAGGATAGGATAGAGGATAGGAAAGGATAGAGGATAGGATAGGATAGGATAGAGGATACGATAGGATAGTGAATATAATAGAGAATAGGATAGGATACAGGATAGGATAGGATAGAGAATAGGATGGGATAGAGGATAGGATAGGATAGAGAATAGGATAGGATACAGGATAGGATAGGATATAGGATAGGATTGGATAGAGAATAGGATGGGATAGAGGATAGGATAGGATAGAGGATAGGATAGGATAGAGGATAGGATAGGATAGGAAAGAGGATAGGATAGGATAGGATAGAGGATCGGATAGGATAGAGGATTGGATAGGATAGAGGATAGGATAGGATAGAGCATAGGATAGGATAGAGGATAGGATAGGATAGAGGATAGGATAGAGGATAGGATAGGATAGAGGATAGGATAGGATAGAGCATAGGATAGGGTAGAGGATAGGATAGGATAGAGGATAGGATAGAGGATAGGATAGCATAGAGGATAGGATAGGATAGAGGATAGGATAGGATAGAGGATAGGATAGGATAGAGGATAGGATAGGATAGAGGATAGGATAGGATAGAGGATAGGATAGGATAGAGGATAGGATAGGATAGAGGATAGGATAGGATAGAGGATAGGATAGGGGATTGGATAGGATAGGGAATAGGATAGGATAGATGATATTATAGGAAAGAGTATAGGATATGATAGAGGATACGATATTATAGAGGAGAGGATCGAATAGAGGAAAGGATATGGGATTCGATAGGATAGAGGATAGGATAGTGGATAGGATAGGATAGAGGATAGAATAGGGGATTGGATAGGATAAGGGATTGGATAGGATAGAGAATAGGATCGGATAGCGGATACGATAGGATTGAGGATATGATAGGATAGAGGATAGGATAGGATAGAGGATAGGATAGGATAGAGGATAGGATAGGATAGAGGATAGGATAGGATGGAGGATAGGATAGGAGAGTGGATAGGATAGGATAGAGGATAGGATAGGAGATTCGATAGGATAGAGGACAGGAGACGATAGAGGATAGGATAGGATATAGGATTGAATAGGATAGAGGATAGGATAGGATAGAGGATAGGATAGGATAGAGGATCGGATAGGACAGAGGATTGGATAGGATAGAGGATACGATAGGATAGAGGATATTATAGAGAAGAGGATAGGATAGAGGATAGGATAGGATAGAGGATAGGATAGGATAGAGGATCGGATAGGACAGAGGATTGGATAGGATAGAGGATAGGATTGGATAGAGGATAGGATAGAGGATAGGATAGGATAGAGGATAGGATAGGATAGAGGATAGGATAGGATAGGATAGAGGATAGGATAGGATAGGATAGAGGATACGATAGGATAGTGAATATAATAGAGAATAGGATAGGATACAGGATAGGATAGGATAGAGGATAGGATAGGATAGAGAATAGGAGAGGATAGAGGATACGATATAGGATTGGATAGGATAAAGAATAGGATACGATAGAGGATAGGATAGGATTGGATAGAGAATAGGATGGGATAGAGGATAGGATAGGATAGAGAATAGGATAGGATACAGGATAGGATAGGATATAGGATAGGAAAGGATAGAGAATAGGATGGGATAGAGGATAGGATAGGATAGAGGATAGGATAGGATAGAGGATAGGATAGGATAGGATAGAGGATAGGATAGGATAGAGGATAGGATAGGATAGAGGATAGGATAGGATAGAGGATAGGATCAGAGCGAATCGAAATCTCACCGAGCTAACATCGTAAGAGAGCATAGAAACGCGAAAATTTCAACCGCACTCGCGAGTTTTACTTTAATTTATTCTTACTCGAAACAATAAGTATGAGTATATATAAAAGTAAAAAGTGAGTGGAAAATTCAAAACCAAAAGGACTATAAAGCCAAAACGCGAATAAAGACGCGATTCACGCGGAGTTCGGGTTAAAAACCCCTCAGGGGCGGATAAACTCCTAAGAGGAAAATAACTTGAAAGAAAATAGCAGATCATCAACTATAGAATCTCGAAAAACCAAACGCGAACATCTGAAAAAGAAAAAGAAAAGATTAAACTCTTAAAATTAAATCGGGTACACTTACGTGAAAATAAGATACTTCCAGCAAAATCCGGGAAACGGGAGTGCCGAAAAACTGCATATACCTGAAAAGAAAGAAATAGAAAAAGACTAGAAGTTTTTAAAAATAGTAGAGATGTCAATTAAATTTTAAAAATAAATAAATAATTAAAACCGGTGAAATAACAGTGTTAGAAAACGAACAATTACACTCGATAGATTAATACCAAGTGGACTATAAAGCAGTTTAGAATTTCCAAGTGTCAAGTGACGAGAGAGATAGAGAGAAAATACATAGAACAAGAGAGGATAGAGAACACCCGAAAGGCCAAGCCGAGAAGTTCACACAACGTGAGGGCTCGGTCGGACGGTGTTACCTAAAGTAAGGTAGGAACTAGAAGAGTTAAAACCGCAGAGGGATAACCAGTAGTAATTATACACCGGATATAAAGTCTTAGGAGAAAGAGATAGAACTCGGGTAAAATACAAAAATAGGCCGATCTCAATAAAATTTTAGGGCCGCCCATTTCGAAGGGTGGCGAGTCGAAGGGGGTCGGAAAGGAGAAGTTATTCTCCCCCCCGAAAACTTTTTTGCTCTGCACCCACCCATTTCGGAGATATAGCGATTAGCAGGCTTATTTTACGGAAATTAGGGAAACGGACCAGACGAAAGTAAAGTGCTCGCCCGTACCGTTACAACGAGCCGCTGAACGCCGGAATCGGTGAAAGTTGAAAATTAGCGTGCATACCGGGTGACCAAATAATTTCGGATCCTAAAAAATCTGAGTACGTGGGTCGACTCGGTAGGGGAATCTAAGGGGTGTCTGTGATCTGGGGAACAAAGTTCCCCAAGGCAAAAAATTTGTCGAAACCCCCCCCCCCTTTTCGAGATAACAACACGGACAAGGGGAAGGAGCTGATTCTCCAAAAAACTTTCAACGAGGCAAGTTACGCATTCAACGAGGGCTTTACAAACATATAAGAATAAGTGGGGGTCAACTATCCAAAAACCCCCACTTCCCTCTTGCGAAATCCAGAAATTAGCAGAATTTTAGCATTTCTTAGCGTTTTTTCGTCACTTTCAGACGATTTTAGATAATTCGAAGCGATTTTAGAATTTTTCCCGTCGATCGCACGAGATTTCTTAAAAAATTCTTACAATTTTGCGAATTTCGTCAAATTTTCGTAGCTAGTAGGTAGAGAGAATATCGTAGCCGCTAAGTAGATTTCTGCGGACCTCGGCGATTCTGTGCGAATTTTAGATAAGATAGGTTAGGTTAATAGAAAAAATTAGAATTACAACTGTTTGTGTTGGTTTTTTTTGGTTTTTGGTTAATAAGGTTTAGCTAGTAAATTTTTAGAGTTTAGGTTTTAGATTTGTAATCTTAGGGTTAATCTCGAGTTTAGTTACTTTAAGTGTTAGTATATATAAAATAGATTAAGTTTAAGCGAATCGATTAGATTAAATTAAATTAAGTACATGCGCGACCAGCGATAATAGATTTTTAACGATTTTGTAGAAATTGAAAAGTTAAATAGAGGCAAATACCTTTAATTCTCCGTGTTTTCCGACTTACTGCCTTCCCCAACCTACAAATAATACAATTAAATGTAATAAAATAAAGAATAAAATACAATAGCTTAATAGAATTAAAAAACAAGAAACCAGTATTAGAAAGAAATAGTAGTAAAATCAAATTGCTTAGCCCTCTATTAGTAATAAAAAAGCGACAATTTGTCAGAAAAATCACCCTTCAAAAGACAAGATAGTAGATAAAAGACAAGATAGTAGTAGTTATATAAAATAAATAAAATGTAGTAAGATTAATATACTAATAGCAGAAAAATATACTAATAGCAGAAAACTTTCGTAGTTAAAAGCTAAAATATAAAAAAAAATTTTTAAAGCCTAATCAGGACAGAGAGAAACAGGGAAAAAGGCATTAAGGAAAGAGAGGAAAGGGAAAGGGTAGGTTAAAAAACGCTGGGAAAACGATAGGTACAGAAGGGGAGAGCCAGGGGGGGTTAAAGATACCGAACAGACGGAATCGTAACGGCCGACCCCGAGCGAAAGCGAGAGGACAAAGTAAGAGACAACCTAATACAATAACACGCACCGAGGACGAAACGACCGCCACCACGGACACCCACAAACAAAGACACATACAGCATTCACTTGACACATACGTTAGCACAAACAGACAATACGGTTTCAAATCAATACGATAGTAAAAGAACAATAGCATATCGAAAAGAAGACGAAAGAAAGAGAGAACAAAATAAGAAAGAAGATGGACGAGGAAGAAAAATTCCTCACACCAATGCAACCAGCAGCGAAAGGCAATGTCTTCAAGAAAAGCTCAAAAAATAAAGCATAGCGCGGAAAAAGAAAAGGATAGATCATTGATTAAAAGACCAAGAGAAAATGAAGAGGAAACCGACACAGATTCGGTAATCTCGGACGTAATCTTGGTCGGAAGTACGGCATTAAAAAAGAAACGACTAGAAGACATAACTTTGTACGCAATCAACCAGACCGACGACGAAGAGAAGGATGAGGAGGACGACGTATTAAAACTAATAGGGCAACTAATAAAAATCCTCAAAAAAACTAAAAATTCAACACGCGAGGTTAAAAATTATTGTGCGGACCCACTAACGGAGGTAAAAAACGTGACGAAATGTCACGCCAGCCAAGCGGATAGACTGCTCGAAGTGGCGATCACCAAGCTAAAAAACATTGAACTAATAATAGAAAATAAACAACTCAAAAATAGTATACTGCATAGAGATATGGGAACGCAATGCTCCTTAGCTAAAAATGAAAATAATGTTCCACCGAAACCCGAAAAGCATAAAAAGACAGCAGAAGGACTGAAGAAAAGATTAATGTATGAAAGTGAAGCGGAAGAAGCAAGCGGCAAATTGAACAAGGAAATCGACCATGATAAAGAGAAAGAAAACGAATGGAAGACAGTCGAGAATAGAAATAAAAACGAGGAGAAGAAAGCTTTAAGGAAAAAGAAGAAAGAAGAGGAAGAAGCAGCAGAAGCAGAGAAAAGGAAACGGGAACAAGAAAAGGAACGAGAAAAAAGAAACAAGCTTCCTCCGCCTCCAAAATCGGAAGCTATAATCATTAAAACATCAGAAACAAGGACCTTCGCGGATTTATTTAAACAACTAAAGACCAATGCTGGAGATAGATTGAATGGAATTCATACCGTAAGAAAGTCCAGGGGAGGAGATCTCGTTATAGAGATGGAAAAGGGTACCACTGGCGGAGATCTGGAAAAATTCGCGAAGGACACCCTAGGGGGAGATTGCAAAATCAGGAGAATGGCCCCCAAGGTAGTGTACGAAATAAAAGATCTCGATCCAACAATCGACAGAGGGGAACTCCAGGAGGAACTCGAAAAAATTCTAGGAATTCAGAAAGATGAAATAGAGGTCAAAAATATCCGATTCGGATACGGAGGAACTCGGATGGCCATAGTTGCCCTTCCGGCTAAAATATTGGAACAATTGGGACAGGAAAATAAATTAAAAATCGGCTTTACAAACTGCAGAGTCAAAAGGACTCAGAACATTCTAAGATGCTACAAGTGCCACGCTTTCGGGCACTTATCGTACAACTGCACGTTAGATCTGAAGGGTCAAGAACTCTGCAGGAGATGCGGGGCAATAGGACACCAAATTAATGGCTGTGAGGCAATAAGATGCTGTGTCCTCTGCATCCGAGAAGGGATACACGCATCGAAGGCCGAACATGTTGCGGGGGCGGTAAACTGCCCGCAATATAAAAAATTTTTGGAGCAATCAGCTAGGAGTAACGCATAAAATTCAATTTAAAATTATTGCAAATTAATCTGAACCATTGTAGGCTCGCTCACTGCTTGCTAACACAAACAGTCGCAGAAACGGGGGTGGACATCGTTCTGATTTCAGAGCCACTTTACAATCCAGGAAACTGGATTTACTCAACTGGAAATTCAGCAGCAATCTGGGTCACTAATACAAACGGCTTTAAAAGACAAGAGGACGGAGACAGGGTACAGGAAGACTACGTTGCGGTAAGAATTGATAACCTCACGATAGTAAGTACCTACATTTCTCCAAATATCTCTACGGATCTCTACACACACAAAATAAAGAAACTAATGCAGTTTGTCGACCAGGAACGCCTGAAAGGAAAAAGAATTTTGTTAGGAGGAGACTTTAATGCTAAATCCCCAGCCTGGGGATCTGTAGAACAGAATCTTAAAGGAACAATATTATTGGAAGAAATGCTAAGGATAAACATCTTCCCCTGTATCCCTGAGGGAGGACACACCTTTGAGAGAGGGAAATCCACCTCAAATCTGGATTTCATAGCAACTACCCGGGACCTACAAGAAAAAGACAACAAAATCATTAATAAAGTACTTAACAAAGAAACAGCATCCGATCACAAATATTTGTTCACAGAGATTCAAACTAAGGACGAGATGCAAAGGAACAAGGGAAGTCAAAGCAATAAATGGAAATTAACGAGAACAGGACTCCTCAGGCTGGGGACGGCGCTGCAAAGATCTATCATAGAGGAAGGACTCAACGAAGCAAACTATTTTAATAAAGACGAGGAAACTAAGTTTCTAAACAATATTTATAAAATCTGCGACGAAGAGCTAGATAAACCCGAATCAACGCATAGAAAGGTTAAAAGTAATATCTGGTGGACTCCTGAGTTAAAGAAAGAAAGAGATAAAACCCAGAAACTTAGAAGGTCAGTCCAAAAAGCGAGGAGGAAGGGTAAGGACGACGAAAGGGAGGCCTTAACCTTCCTATACAAACGAGCTAAGAAGAACCTACAAAGACTAATTTCCAAACAGAAAGAGATATCATGGAACGAACTATGCGAAACTATTAATAAGGACATATGGGGCAAGCCCTATAAAATAATCATAAGACAGGTTAAAAAAGACAATCCTCCAGCCTCTCTCTCAGCAGAGTGTGCAGCAAACGTGATGGAGGGATTATTCCCACAAGATTTTAGACAACCTGACGAGCAACCAAGTGGAAACAACGGAAGCGAGAACAATGAGACAGAAAGGGAAAATAGCCTGAGAAACCAAGAGGAGACAATCGGAAGAAAAATACCCGAGGTTACCTCGGAAGAAATCATAGCTGCTTCCAAATTGCTGAAATCCGGAAAAGCCCCGGGAAAAGACGGTATGCAACCTGAAATTATAAAATTATTAGCAGAAACAAGGCCGGACAGATTTGCTGCCCTCTTCAAGGGCATTCTAATTAGAGGGAGTATACCACAGCAATGGAAAGTAGCAAGAACAATTCTTCTTAGAAAAGAAGGTAAGGACCCTTCCTCCCACTCTGCCTACAGACCAATTTGTATTCTAGATGCTGTGGCCAAGCTCCTGGAATATGTCATCCGGGCGAGATTACATGGAGAGCTAGGAGAAAGACCTTTCAGCTCAAATCAATTTGGATTCACTAAGGGAACATCAACCATACATGCAATGGAAATCGTCAGGAAAGCGGCAATTGAGGCCTCGGCAAAAAACAGATTTGCGGTCATGATCGCCCTTGACGTAAAAAACGCCTTTAACTCTTTGAGCTGGAAGGCAATCGACAACGAATTAAAAAACAGGAAAGTATCCGAGTATCTCGTCCGGATAATAAGTGACTATTTCAGGGGCAGAATGGTAGAATACGAAGCATCGGAAAAATCAATAGAACTGAATATGAAAATGGGAGTCCCTCAAGGCTCAGTCCTCGGCCCTTTTTTGTGGAATTTGGTGTACGATGGACTTCTAAATAGATCGACACCGCCGATGACACAAAAAATTGCCTTTGCAGACGACTTGGCCATTATTATTCAGGCTTCTACCACCAATAGACTCAAGCTGAGAGCAGAAGAAATCGCTGAGGACACCAAACAGTGGATGACCACGGCCGGACTGTCCCTAGCGGAAGACAAAACAGAAATCATGTGGCTGAATTGTAAATATGTTGACCCGAACCTTTGTTTCAGAATAGGAGACGCTGAGATAATACCGAAGAATGAATTGAAATACCTCGGAATAATCTTCGAATCCAATAAAAGTTTTAAAAAACAAATCGAGAAGGCAACTAATAAGGCCATAAGAACGATGTCTGCCCTCAGCAGGATTATGACAAATAAAATTAAGACTAGACAAACAGGAAGAAAGCTGTACTTTATGACTATGGAATCGATCGTGTTATACGGAGCACCAATATGGGCCGAAGCTGCGGAAAAAATTTTCTTTAGAAGATTACTCAGAAAAACGCAAAAAATGGGGCTTACAAGAGTAGTAGCAGCCTATAGATCGGTACCGTTAGAAACTTTAGCAGTCTTAGCGGGGAGCCCCCCCTGGGATCTCAAAGTTTTGGAAAGAAGAAGAATCTTCGAGGAAGAAAATGATATGACGTCATTTTTGAGAGAACATGGGCCTAACGCCGCGGAGAATAGAGGACAAAATCCACCACCAACTACTGGCATAGAGGAAGAAACTACGGAAGAAATAGTTGAATTAGCAATTTCCAGGTTCAAAAAACAAATCAGGAAACAAAATAAAGAAATCACTCTCCAAAAGTGGCAAGATGAATGGAACCACAACGTTGTAGGCCGATGGACACACAAACTTATTCCTGATATAGATAAATGGGTAAATAGGAAACACGGCGAGTTGAACTTTTACCTAACACAAGCCCTTACCGGGCACGGAGTTTTTAATTTGTTTAGAAAACGCATTGGCAAAACCGAATCAGATGAGTGCTGGTTCCATCCGGGAACCACTGACACACCGGAACACACTATTGTCTCATGCCAGAGATGGACGGAGGAGAGGAAGCCGCTCTTGGAAGCCCTACGAACCGATGCGGAATCTCTGTCTACGGAGAAAATAATGGACGGTATCCTAGAGAGCGAACCTACTTGGAAAATATTTATGGTCCTCTGCAGAAACATCCTAAGCACGAAGGAAGAAGAGGAAAGAAGAAGAGAGAAAGAGCTGATAGACAATCCGATAATAAGAGGTACAGACGAAGATCTGGAATCTGCCGATGCCGAAATCATGGGAGACCTCTAGATAAGTATTAATCAGATCCTAATTTGCGACTAGTAAAAATAAATATTAGAAAGTATGATACTCGCTAAAATAAATGTAATCTCTCTGTGTTGCAGCGCTTCCCGGGGGGGGGGGGGGACCGAGGAGCGGAGGACATCGCGGGAAAAGGAGGCCTCAATAGACGGTGGAGGATGCCGAAGGTCAACCGACGCCTGTGAAGAAGCGAATACGCGGGACCAGGCTAGGGCGACAACAAGGAGATCAACCACCGCTAAGTAGAGGGAGAAACTTCCAAGCTCAACGCAGACAACCCTTCAGCATCTCGGCTCCCCCCCCCCCTGGCCCCTCCACACTCCCCCGGGGACGCTGTAGCACGGAGCAGACGGTGGAAGGCAACGAAGCCAAAGGACCAGCGGCGTATTACTTGCGGCTCCGGTTGCAGCTTCCCAGGCGCCACTTACCGACTCCGGGCAGAGCGCGACACCGCGAAAAGTAGGATAAAGTAGGAATCGCGCGAGAAAGCGAAGATAGCGGGCGAGAAGTGACAAGGTAAATCAGGGGCATACTCCCAGCGGCGTATTGCTTAGCACTAAGCGACAAGATGGCGGACGACGCTATCAACACGTGGCGAATTGTATTTTATTAAATTATAAGGGTTAGGGGAACTTTTAACGTGCCAGATTGTAAACCCGACGTTTTTTGGAAACGGCGAATTTTTTGATATAGAAAAAACAACTGAAAAGGGTCTATTTTAAAAGATATTTTCAAGAGGGGGGGGGGCTAAAAAATTAAGATGAAAATAAAAATTTGCACCTTTCTAAACGCCCGCCAAAAATTTGACCAGATAAAATATTAAAAATCTTGATTTTATAGCTAAAAGAAATTTCGTGGAGCACAGAATACGCGGCTCAGGCCACGGTAATAGTATAATATGTACATAGTCGTTTCCAGAACACGGGCGGGTAGCACGAAGAAAGTTTATTAGGAGGAAAGTATTAACCGGATAGCATAGAATATATTTTAAAATTAGACAGTTAGGCAATATACTAACCGAAAATAGAAGAAGAAATAGGACACTTGCCCCTCTGTTTCCATACCACAAGGGTAAAACTGGAAAAAATCATAAGACGAGGACGTTAACGATAGAACAACTCAGGTCAAAGCAATCAAAATATCAAAATTTTGAAATGATGGGGTTACTCGAGTTCAACTACATTGTCTCGGCGTAACACAACACACCACGACCGAAAAACGCTCGGAGAAACGGGTAGGGAGGGGGAAAGTCACCGAGGCCTCCCGTGCCTCAGGATTGAATTTGAAAAGCAGAGCGAATCGAAATCTCACCGAGCTAACATCGTAAGAGAGCATAGAAACGCGAAAATTTCAACCGCACTCGCGAGTTTTACTTTAATTTATTCTTACTCGAAATAATAAGTATGAGTATATATAAAAGTAAAAAGTGAGTGGAAAATTCAAAACCAAAAGGACTATAAAGCCAAAACGCGAATAAAGACGCGATTCACGCGGAGTTCGGGTTAAAAACCCCTCAGGGGCGGATAAACTCCTAAGAGGAAAATAACTTGAAAGAAAATAGCAGATCATCAACTATAGAATCTCGAAAAACCAAACGCGAACATCTGAAAAAGAAAAAGAAAAGATTAAACTCTTAAAATTAAATCGGGTACACTTACGTGAAAATAAGATACTTCCAGCAAAATCCGGGAAACGGGAGTGCCGAAAAACTGCATATACCTGAAAAGAAAGAAATAGAAAAAGACTAGAAGTTTTTAAAAATAGTAGAGATGTCAATTAAATTTTAAAAATAAATAAATAATTAAAACCGGTGAAATAACAGTGTTAGAAAACGAACAATTACACTCGATAGATTAATACCAAGTGGACTATAAAGCAGTTTAGAATTTCCAAGTGTCAAGTGACGAGAGAGATAGAGAGAAAATACATAGAACAAGAGAGGATAGAGAACACCCGAAAGGCCAAGCCGAGAAGTTCACACAACGTGAGGGCTCGGTCGGACGGTGTTACCTAAAGTAAGGTAGGAACTAGAAGAGTTAAAACCGCAGAGGGATAACCAGTAGTAATTATACACCGGATATAAAGTCTTAGGAGAAAGAGATAGAACTCGGGTAAAATACAAAAATAGGCCGATCTCAATAAAATTTTAGGGCCGCCCATTTCGAAGGGTGGCGAGTCGAAGGGGGTCGGAAAGGAGAAGTTATTCTCCCCCCCGAAAACTTTTTTGCTCTGCACCCACCCATTTCGGAGATATAGCGATTAGCAGGCTTATTTTACGGAAATTAGGGAAACGGACCAGACGAAAGTAAAGTGCTCGCCCGTACCGTTACAACGAGCCGCTGAACGCCGGAATCGGTGAAAGTTGAAAATTAGCGTGCATACCGGGTGACCAAATAATTTCGGATCCTAAAAAATCTGAGTACGTGGGTCGACTCGTTAGGGGAATCTAAGGGGTGTCTGTGATCTGGGGAACATAGTTCCCCAAGGCAAAAAATTTGTCGAAACCCCCCCCCCCCCTTTTCGAGATAACAACACGGACAAGGGGAAGGAGCTGATTCTCCAAAAAACTTTCAACGAGGCAAGTTACGCATTCAACAAGGGCTTTACAAACATATAAGAATAAGTGGGGGTCAACTATCCAAAAACCCCCACTTCCCTCTTGCGAAATCCAGAAATTAGCAGAATTTTAGCATTTCTTAGCGTTTTTTCGTCACTTTCAGACGATTTTAGATAATTCGAAGCGATTTTAGAATTTTTCCCGTCGATCGCACGAGATTTCTTAAAAAATTCTTACAATTTTGCGAATTTCGTCAAATTTTCGTAGCTAGTAGGTAGAGAGAATATCGTAGCCGCTAAGTAGATTTCTGCGGACCTCGGCGATTCTGTGCGAATTTTAGATAAGATAGGTTAGGTTAATAGAAAAAATTAGAATTACAACTGTTTGTGTTGGTTTTTTTTGGTTTTTGGTTAATAAGGTTTAGCTAGTAAATTTTTAGAGTTTAGGTTTTAGATTTGTAATCTTAGGGTTAATCTCGAGTTTAGTTACTTTAAGTGTTAGTATATATAAAATAGATTAAGTTTAAGCGAATCGATTAGATTAAATTAAATTAAGTACATGCGCGACCAGCGATAATAGATTTTTAACGATTTTGTAGAAATTGAAAAGTTAAATAGAGGCAAATACCTTTAAAAAAAAAAAAAAAAGGATAGAGGATAGGATTGGATAGAGGATAGGATAGGATAGAGGATAGGATATAATAGAGGATACGATAGTATATTGAATATAATAGAGAATAGGATAGGATACAGGATAGGATAGGATAGAGGATAGGATAGGATAGAGGATAGGATAGGATAGAGGATAGAGGATAGAGGATAGGATACAGGATAGGATAGGATAGAGGATAGGAGAGGATAGAGGATACGATATAGGATTGGATAGGATAAAGAATAGGATACGATAGAGGATAGGATAGGATTGGATAGAGAATAGGATGGGATAGAGGATAGGATAGGATAGAGGATAGGATAGGATAGAGGATAGGATAGGATAGAGGATAGGATACGATAGAGGATCGGATAGGATAGAGGATTGGATAGGATAGAGGATAGGATAGGCTAGAGAATAGGATAGAGGATAGGATAGCATAGAGGATAGGATAGGATAGAGGATAGGATAGGATAGAGTATAGGATAGGATAGAGGATAGGATAGGATAGAGGATAGGATAGGGTAGAGGATAGGATAGGATAGAGGATAGGATAGGATAGAGGATAGGATAGGATAGAGGATAGGATAGGATAGAGGATAGGATAGGATAGAGGATAGGATAGGATAGAGGATAGGATAGGATAGAGGATAGGATAGGATAGAGGATATTATAGGATAGAGAATAGGATAGAGGATAGGATAGAGGATTGGATAGGATTTGGGATATTATAGGATAGAGGATAGGGTAGGATAGCGGATAGGATAGGATGTAGGGTAGGATAGGATAGAGGATAGGATATGATAGAGGATATTATAGGATAGAGAATAGGATAGAGGATAGGATAGAGGATTGGATAGGATTTGGGATATTATAGGATAGAGGATAGGGTAGGATAGAGGATAGGACAGGATAGAGGATAGTATAGGATAGAGGATAGGATGGGATAGAGGATTGGATAGGGGATTGGATAAGATAGAGGATAGGATAGGATAGAGGATAGGATAGGATAGAGAATAGGATAGGATAGATGATCTTATAGGAATGAGGATAGGATATGATAGAGGATACGATATTATAGAGGATAGGATAGGATAGAGGATCGGATAGGACAGAGGATTGGATAGGATAGAGGATAGGACAGGATAGAGAATAGGATAGGGGATGGGATAGGATAGAGGATAGGATAGGATAGGATAGAGGATAGGATAGGGGATTGGATAGGATAGAGAATAGGATAGGATAGAGGATAGGATAGGATAGAGGATAGGATAGGATAGAGGATAGGATAGGATATAGGATAGGATAGGATAGAGGATAGGATAGGATAGAGGATAGGATAGGATAGAGGATAGGATAGGATAGAGGATAGGATAGAGGATAGGATAGAGGATAGGATAGGATAGGATAGGATAGAGGATAGGATAGGATAGGGTAGGGGATAGGATAGGGGATTGGATAGGATAGAGAATAGGATAGGATAGATGATATTATAGGAAAGAGTATAGGATATGATAGAGGATACGATATTATAGATTACAGGATCGAATAGAGGAAAGGATAGGGGATTCGATAGGATAGAGGATAGGATAGGATAGAGGATAGGATAGGATAGAGGATCGGATAGGATAGAGGATCGGACAGGACAGAGGATTGGATAGGATAGAGGATACGATAGGATAGAGGATATTATAGAGAAGAGGATAGGATAGAGGATAGGATAGGATAGAGGATCGGATAGGACAGAGGATTGGATAGGATAGAGGATAGCATTGGATAGAGGATAGGATAGAGGATAGGAAAGGATAGAGGATAGGATAGGATAGGATAGAGGATACGATAGGATAGTGAATATAATAGAGAATAGGATAGGATACAGGATAGGATAGGATAGAGGATAGGATAGGATAGAGGATAGGATAGGATAGAGAATAGGAGAGGATAGAGGATACGATATAGGATTGGATAGGATAAAGAATAGGATACGATAGAGGATAGGATAGGATTGGATAGAGAATAGGATGGGATAGAGGATAGGATAGGATAGAGAATAGGATAGGATACAGGATAGGATAGGATATAGGATAGGATTGGATAGAGAATAGGATGGGATAGAGGATAGGATAGGATAGAGGATAGGATAGGATAGGATAGGATAGAGGATAGGATAGGATAGGATAGAGGATCGGATAGGATAGAGGATTGGATAGGATAGGGAATAGGATAGGCTAGAGAATAGGATAGAGGATAGGATAGCATAGAGGATAGGATAGGATAGAGGATAGGATAGGATAGAGGATAGGATAGGATAGAGGATAGGATAGGATAGAGGATAGGATAGGATAGAGGATAGGATAGGATAGAGGATAGGATAGAGGATAGGATAGCATAGAGGATAGGATAGGATAAAGGATAGGATAGGATAGAGGATAGGATAGGATAGAGGATAGGATAGGATAGAGGATATGATAGGATAGAGGATAGGATAGCATAGAGGATAGGATAGGATAGAGGATAGGATAGGATAGAGGATAGGATAGGATAGAGGATAGGATAGGATAGAGGATAGGATAGGATAGAGGATAGGATAGGATAGAGGATAGGATAGGATAGAGGATAGGATAGGATAGAGGATAGGATAGGATAGAGGATAGGATAGGATAGAGGATATTATAGAGAAGAGGATAGGATAGAGGATAGGATAGGATAGAGGATAGGATAGGATAGAGGATCGGATAGGACAGAGGATTGGATAGGATAGAGGATAGGATTGGATAGAGGATAGGATAGAGGATAGGATAGGATAGAGGATAGGATAGGATAGGATAGAGGATAGGATAGGATAGGATAGAGGATACGATAGGATAGTGAATATAATAGAGAATAGGATAGGATACAGGATAGGATAGGATAGAGGATAGGATAGGATAGAGAATAGGAGAGGATAGAGGATACGATATAGGATTGGATAGGATAAAGAATAGGATACGATAGAGGATAGGATAGGATTGGATAGAGAATAGGATGGGATAGAGGATAGGATAGGATAGAGAATAGGATAGGATACAGGATAGGATAGGATATAGGATAGGAAAGGATAGAGAATAGGATGGGATAGAGGATAGGATAGGATAGAGGATAGGATAGGATAGAGGATAGGATAGGATAGGAAAGAGGATAGGATAGGATAGGATAGAGGATCGGATAGGATAGAGGATTGGATAGGATAGAGGATAGGATAGGATAGAGCATAGGATAGGATAGAGGATAGGATAGGATAGAGGATAGGATAGAGGATAGGATAGGATAGAGGATAGGATAGGATAGAGCATAGGATAGGGTAGAGGATAGGATAGGATAGAGGATAGGATAGAGGATAGGATAGCATAGAGGATAGGATAGGATAGAGGATAGGATAGGATAGAGGATAGGATAGGATAGAGGATAGGATAGGATAGAGGATAGGATAGGATAGAGGATAGGATAGGATAGAGGATAGGATAGGATAGAGGATAGGATAGGGGATTGGATAGGATAGGGAATAGGATAGGATAGATGATATTATAGGAAAGAGTATAGGATATGATAGAGGATACGATATTATAGAGGAGAGGATCGAATAGAGGAAAGGATATGGGATTCGATAGGATAGAGGATAGGATAGTGGATAGGATAGGATAGAGGATAGAATAGGGGATTGGATAGGATAAGGGATTGGATAGGATAGAGAATAGGATCGGATAGCGGATACGATAGGATTGAGGATATGATAGGATAGAGGATAGGATAGGATAGAGGATAGGATAGGATAGAGGATAGGATAGGATAGAGGATAGGATAGGATGGAGGATAGGATAGGAGAGTGGATAGGATAGGATAGAGGATAGGATAGGAGATTCGATAGGATAGAGGACAGGAGACGATAGAGGATAGGATAGGATATAGGATTGAATAGGATAGAGGATAGGATAGGATAGAGGATAGGATAGGATAGAGGATCGGATAGGACAGAGGATTGGATAGGATAGAGGATACGATAGGATAGAGGATATTATAGAGAAGAGGATAGGATAGAGGATAGGATAGGATAGAGGATAGGATAGGATAGAGGATCGGATAGGACAGAGGATTGGATAGGATAGAGGATAGGATTGGATAGAGGATAGGATAGAGGATAGGATAGGATAGAGGATAGGATAGGATAGAGGATAGGATAGGATAGGATAGAGGATAGGATAGGATAGGATAGGATAGGATAGGATAGAGGATAGGATAGGATAGAGGATAGGATAGGATAGAAGATAGGATAGGATAGAGGATAGGATTGGATAGAGGATAGGATAGGATAGAGGATAGGATATAATAGAGGATACGATAGTATATTGAATATAATAGAGAATAGCATAGGATACAGGATAGGATAGGATAGAGGATAGGATAGGATAGAGGATAGGATAGGATAGAGGATAGAGGATAGAGGATAGGATACAGGATAGGATAGGATAGAGGATAGGAGAGGATAGAGGATACGATATAGGATTGGATAGGATAAAGAATAGGATACGATAGAGGATAGGATAGGATTGGATAGAGAATAGGATGGGATAGAGGATAGGATAGGATAGAGGATAGGATAGGATAGAGGATAGGATAGGATAGAGGATAGGATACGATAGAGGATCGGATAGGATAGAGGATTGGATAGGATAGAGGATAGGATAGGCTAGAGAATAGGATAGAGGATAGGATAGCATAGAGGATAGGATAGGATAGAGGATAGGATAGGATAGAGTATAGGATAGGATAGAGGATAGGATAGGATAGAGGATAGGATAGGGTAGAGGATAGGATAGGATAGAGGATAGGATAGGATAGAGGATAGGATAGGATAGAGGATAGGATAGGATAGAGGATAGGATAGGATAGAGGATAGGATAGGATAGAGGATAGGATAGGATAGAGGATAGGATAGGATAGAGGATATTATAGGATAGAGAATAGGATAGAGGATAGGATAGAGGATTGGATAGGATTTGGGATATTATAGGATAGAGGATAGGGTAGGATAGCGGATAGGATAGGATGTAGGGTAGGATAGGATAGAGGATAGGATATGATAGAGGATATTATAGGATAGAGAATAGGATAGAGGATAGGATAGAGGATTGGATAGGATTTGGGATATTATAGGATAGAGGATAGGGTAGGATAGAGGATAGGACAGGATAGAGGATAGTATAGGATAGAGGATAGGATGGG
The DNA here is from genome assembly GCF_050948215.1 of Halictus rubicundus. Lineage (NCBI taxonomy): Eukaryota > Metazoa > Arthropoda > Insecta > Hymenoptera > Halictidae > Halictus > Halictus rubicundus. The sequence goes on along the minus strand of NW_027488723.1, from coordinate 475,068 downwards.
ATAGAGGATTGGATAGGGGATTGGATAAGATAGAGGATAGGATAGGATAGAGGATAGGATAGGATAGAGAATAGGATAGGATAGATGATCTTATAGGAATGAGGATAGGATATGATAGAGGATACGATATTATAGAGGATAGGATAGGATAGAGGATCGGATAGGACAGAGGATTGGATAGGATAGAGGATAGGACAGGATAGAGAATAGGATAGGGGATGGGATAGGATAGAGGATAGGATAGGATAGGATAGAGGATAGGATAGGGGATTGGATAGGATAGAGAATAGGATAGGATAGAGGATAGGATAGGATAGAGGATAGGATAGGATAGAGGATAGGATAGGATATAGGATAGGATAGGATAGGATAGAGGATAGGATAGGATAGAGGATAGGATAGGATAGAGGATAGGATAGGATAGAGGATAGGATAGAGGATAGGATAGAGGATAGGATAGGACAGGATAGAGGATAGGATAGGATAGAGGATAGGATAGGATAGGATAGGATAGAGGATAGGATAGGATAGGGTAGGGGATAGGATAGGGGATTGGATAGGATAGAGAATAGGATAGGATAGATGATATTATAGGAAAGAGTATAGGATATGATAGAGGATACGATATTATAGATTACAGGATCGAATAGAGGAAAGGATAGGGGATTCGATAGGATAGAGGATAGGATAGGATAGAGGATAGGATAGGATAGAGGATCGGATAGGATAGAGGATCGGACAGGACAGAGGATTGGATAGGATAGAGGATACGATAGGATAGAGGATATTATAGAGAAGAGGATAGGATAGAGGATAGGATAGGATAGAGGATCGGATAGGACAGAGGATTGGATAGGATAGAGGATAGCATTGGATAGAGGATAGGATAGAGGATAGGAAAGGATAGAGGATAGGATAGGATAGGATAGAGGATACGATAGGATAGTGAATATAATAGAGAATAGGATAGGATACAGGATAGGATAGGATAGAGGATAGGATAGGATAGAGGATAGGATAGGATAGAGAATAGGAGAGGATAGAGGATACGATATAGGATTGGATAGGATAAAGAATAGGATACGATAGAGGATAGGATAGGATTGGATAGAGAATAGGATGGGATAGAGGATAGGATAGGATAGAGAATAGGATAGGATACAGGATAGGATAGGATATAGGATAGGATTGGATAGAGAATAGGATGGGATAGAGGATAGGATAGGATAGAGGATAGGATAGGATAGGATAGGATAGAGGATAGGATAGGATAGGATAGAGGATCGGATAGGATAGAGGATTGGATAGGATAGGGAATAGGATAGGCTAGAGAATAGGATAGAGGATAGGATAGCATAGAGGATAGGATAGGATAGAGGATAGGATAGGATAGAGGATAGGATAGGATAGAGGATAGGATAGGATAGAGGATAGGATAGGATAGAGGATAGGATAGAGGATAGGATAGCATAGAGGATAGGATAGGATAAAGGATAGGATAGGATAGAGGATAGGATAGGATAGAGGATAGGATAGGATAGAGGATATGATAGGATAGAGGATAGGATAGCATAGAGGATAGGATAGGATAGAGGATAGGATAGGATAGAGGATAGGATAGGATAGAGGATAGGATAGGATAGAGGATAGGATAGGATAGAGGATAGGATAGGATAGAGGATAGGATAGGATAGAGGATAGGATAGGATAGAGGATAGGATAGGATAGAGGATAGGATAGGATAGAGGATATTATAGAGAAGAGGATAGGATAGAGGATAGGATAGGATAGAGGATAGGATAGGATAGAGGATCGGATAGGACAGAGGATTGGATAGGATAGAGGATAGGATTGGATAGAGGATAGGATAGAGGATAGGATAGGATAGAGGATAGGATTGGATAGGATAGAGGATAGGATAGGATAGGATAGAGGATACGATAGGATAGTGAATATAATAGAGAATAGGATAGGATACAGGATAGGATAGGATAGAGGATAGGATAGGATAGAGAATAGGAGAGGATAGAGGATACGATATAGGATTGGATAGGATAAAGAATAGGATACGATAGAGGATAGGATAGGATTGGATAGAGAATAGGATGGGATAGAGGATAGGATAGGATAGAGAATAGGATAGGATACAGGATAGGATAGGATATAGGATAGGAAAGGATAGAGAATAGGATGGGATAGAGGATAGGATAGGATAGAGGATAGGATAGGATAGAGGATAGGATAGGATAGGATAGAGGATAGGATAGGATAGGATAGAGGATAGGATAGGATAGAGGATAGGATAGGATAGAGGATAGGATTGGATAGAGGATAGGATAGGATAGAGGATAGGATATAATAGAGGATACGATAGGATAGTGAATATAATAGAGAATAGGATAGGATACAGGATAGGATAGGATAGAGGATAGGATAGGATAGAGGATAGGATAGGATAGAGGATAGAGGATAGGATAGGATACAGGATAGGATAGGATAGAGGATAGGAGAGGATAGAGGATACGATATAGGATTGGATAGGATAAAGAATAGGATACGATAGAGGATATGATAGGATTGGATAGAGAATAGGATGGGATAGAGGATAGGATAGGATAGAGGATAGGATAGGATAGAGGATAGGATAGGATAGAGGATAGGATACGATAGAGGATCGGATAGGATAGAGGATTGGATAGGATAGAGGATAGGATAGGCTAGAGAATAGGATAGAGGATAGGATAGCATAGAGGATAGGATAGGATAGAGGATAGGATAGGATAGAGGATAGGATAGGATAGAGGATAGGATAGGATAGAGGATAGGATAGGATAGAGGATAGGATAGGATAGAGGATAGGATAGGATAGAGGATAGGATAGGATAGAGGATAGGATAGGATAGAGGATAGGATAGGATAGAGGATAGGATAGGATAGAGGATAGGATAGGATAGAGGATAGGATAGGATAGAGGATAGGATAGGATAGAGGATATTATAGGATAGAGAATAGGATAGAGGATAGGATAGAGGATTGGATAGGATTTGGGATATTATAGGATAGAGGATAGGGTAGGATAGCGGATAGGATAGGATATAGGGTAGGATAGGATAGAGGATAGGATAGGATAGAGGATATTATAGGATAGAGAATAGGATAGAGGATACGATAGAGGATTGGATAGGATTTGGGATATTATAGGATAGAGGATAGGGTAGGATAGAGGATAGGACAGGATAGAGGATAGTATAGGATAGAGGATAGGATAGGATAGAGGATCGGATAGGGGATTGGATAAGATAGAGGATAGGATAGGATAGAGGATAGGATAGGATAGAGAATAGGATAGGATAGATGATATTATAGGAATGAGGATAGGATATGATAGAGGATACGATATTATAGAGGATAGGATAGGATAGAGGATCGGATAGGACAGAGGATAGGATAGGATAGAGGATAGGATAGGATAGAGGATAGGATAGGATAGAGGATAGGATAGGATAGAGGATAGGATAGGATAGAGGATAGGATAGGATAGAGGATCGGATAGGACAGAGGATTGGATAGGATAGAGGATAGGACAGGATAGAGAATAGGATAGGGGATGGGATAGGATAGAGGATAGGATAGGATAGGATAGAGGATAGGATAGGGGATTGGATAGGATAGAGAATAGGATAGGATAGAGGATAGGATAGGATAGAGGATAGGATAGGATAGAGGATAGGATAGGATAGAGGATAGGATAGGATAGAGGATAGGATAGGATAGAGGATCGGATAGGACAGAGGATTGGATAGGATAGAGGATAGGACAGGATAGAGAATAGGATAGGGGATGGGATAGGATAGAGGATAGGATAGGATAGGATAGAGGATAGGATAGGGGATTGGATAGGATAGAGAATAGGATAGGATAGAGGATAGGATAGGATAGAGGATAGGATAGGATAGAGGATAGGATAGGATAGAGGATAGGATAGAGGATAGGATAGGACAGGATAGAGGATAGGATAGGATAGAGGATAGGATAGGATAGGATAGGATAGAGGATAGGATAGGATAGGGTAGAGGATAGGATAGGGGATTGGATAGGATAGAGAATAGGATAGGATAGATGATATTATAGGAAAGAGTATAGGATATGATAGAGGATACGATATTATAGAGGACAGGATCGAATAGAGGAAAGGATAGGGGATTCGATAGGATAGAGGATAGGATAGTGGATAGGATAGGATAGAGGATAGAGTAGGGGATTGGATAGGATAAGGGATTGGATAGGATAGAGAATAGGATCGGATAGCGGATACGATAGGATTGAGGATATGATAGGATAGAGGTTAGAATAGGATAGAGGATCGGATAGGGGATTGGATAAGATAGAGGATAGGATAGGATAGAGGATAGGATAGGATAGAGGATAGGATAAGATAGAGGATAGGATAGGAGAGTGGATAGGATAGGATAGAGGATAGGATAGGAGATTCGATAGGATAGAGGACAGGAGACGATAGAGGATAGGATAGGATATAGGATTGGATAGGATAGAGGATAGGATAGGATAGAGGATAGCATAGGATAGAGGATAGGATAGGATAGCCGATAGGATAGGATAGAGAATAGGATAGAGGATAGGATAGGATAAGGGATTGGATAGGATAGAGAATAGGATCGGATAGCGGATACGATAGGATTGAGGATATGATAGGATAGCGGATAGGATAGGATAGAGGATCGGTTAGGGGATTGGATAAGATAGAGGATAGGATAGGATAGAGGATAGGATAGGATAGAGGATAGGATAGAATAGAGGATATAATAGGATAGAGGATAGGACAGGATAGAGGATAGGATAGGATAGAGGATAGGATAGGTTAGAGGACAGGATAGGATAGAGGATCGGATAGGGGATTGGATAAGATAGAGGATAGGATAGGATAGAGGATAGGATAGGATAGAGGATAGGATAGGATAGAGGATAGGATACGATAGAGGACAGGATAGGATAGAGGATCGGATAGGGGATTGGATAAGATAGAGGAGACGATAGGATAGAGGACAGGATAGGATAGAGGATAGGCTAGGATAGAGGATAGGATAGGATAGAGAATAGGATAGGATAGATGATATTAAAGGAAAGAGGATAGTATATGATAGAGGATACGATATTATAGAGGATACGATATTGTAGAGGATAGAATAGGATAGAGGATCGGATAGGACAGAGGATTGGATAGGATAGAGGATACGATAGGATAGAGGATATTACAGAGAAGAGGATAGGGTAGAGGATAGGATAGGATAGAGGATAGGATAGGATAGAGGATCGGATAGGACAGAGGATTGGATAGGATAGAAGATAGGATAGGATAGAGAATAGGATAAGGGATTGGATAGGATAGAGAATAGGATAGGATAGCGGATACGATAGGATTGAGGATATGATAGGATATAAGATAGGGTAGGATAGAGGATCGGATAGGGGTTTGGATAGGATAGAGTATAGGATAGGATAGAGGATAGGATAGGATAGAGGATAGGATAGGATAGAGGATAGGATAGGATAGAGGATATAATAGGATAGAGGATAGGATAGGATAGAGGATAGGGTAGGATAGAGGATAGGATAGGATAGAGGATAGGATAGGATAGAGAATAGGAAAGGATAGAGGATAGGATAGGATAGAGGATAGGATAGGATAGAGGATAGGATAGGGGATTGGATAGGATAGTTTATAGGAGACGATAGAGGATACGATATTATAGAGGATAGGATAGGATAGAGGATCGGATAGGAAAGAGTATAGGATATGACAGAGGAGAGGGTCGAATAGAGGAAAGGATAGGGGATTCGATAGGATAGAGGATAGGATAGTGGATAGGATAGGATAGAGGATAGGATAGAGGATAGGATAGGATAGAGGATAGGATAGGATAGAGGATAGGATAGAGGATAGGATAGGATAGAGAATAGGATAGATGATAGGATAGGATAGAGGATAGGATAGGATAGAGGATAGGATAGGATATAGAATAGGATAGGATAGCGGATACGATAGGATTGAGGATATGATAGGATATATGATAGGATAGGATAGGGGATCGGATAGGGGTTTGGATAGGATAGAGGATAGGATAGGATAGAGGATAGGATAGGATAGAGGATAGGATAGGATAGAGGATAGGATAGGATAGAGGATAGGATTGGATAGAGGATAGGATAGGATAGAGGATAGGATAGGATTGAGGATAGGATAGGATGGAGGACAGGATAGGATAGAGGATAGGATAGGATAGAGGATAGGATAGGATAGAGGATAGCATAGGATAGGATAGAGGATAGGATAGGATAGAGGATAGGATAGGATAGAGGATAGGATTGGATAGAGGATAGGATAGGATAGAGGATAGGATAGGATAGAGGATGGGATACGATAGAGGATACGATAGGATAGCGGATAGGATAGGATATAGGATAGGATAGGATAGAGGATCGGATAGGAGTTTGGATAGGATAGAGGATAGGATAGGATAGAGGATAGGATAGGATAAAGGATAGGATAGGATAGAGGATATAATAGGATAGAGGATAGGATAGGATAGAGGATAGGATAGGATAGAGGATAGGATAGGATAGAGGATAGGATAGGATAGAGGATAGGATAGGATAGAGGATATAATAGAGGATAGGATAGAGGATATAATAGAGGATAGGATAGAGGATAGGATACAGAATAGGATAGGATAGAGGTTAGGATAGGCTAGAGGATAGGATAGGGGATTGGACAGCATAGGGGATTGGATAGGATAGAGAATAGGATAGGATAGATGATATTAAAGGAAAGAGGATAGGATAGGATAGAGGATAGGATAGGATAGAGGATAGGATAGGATAGAGGATAGGATAGGATAGAGAATAGCATAGAGGATAGGATAGAGGATAGGATAGGATAGAGGATAGGATAGGATAGAGGATAGGATAGGATAGAGAATAGGATAGAGGATAGGATAGGATAGAGGATAGGATAGGATAGAGGATAGGATAGGATACAGAATAGGATAAGGGATTGGATAGGATAGAGAACAGGATAGGATAGCGGATACGATAGGATTGAGGATATGATAGGATATAGGATAGGATAGGATACAGGATCGGATAGGGGTTTGGATAGGATAGAGGATATGATAGGATAGAGGATACGATAGGATAGAGGATATAATAGGATAGAGGATAGGATAGGATAGAGGATAGGATAGGATAGAGGATAGGATAGAATAGAGGATACGATATTATAGAGGATAGGATAGGATAGAGGATAGAATACGATAGAGGATAGGATAGGATAGAGGATAGGATAGGATAGAGGATAGGATAGGATAGAGGATAGGATAGGATACAGGATAGGATAGGATAGAGGATAGGATTGGATAGAGGATGGGATAGGATAGAGGATAGGATAGGATAGAGGATAGGATAGGATAGAGGATAGGATAGGATAGAGGATAGGATAGGATAGAGGATAGGATAGGATAGAGGATAGGATAGGATAGAGGATAGGATAGGATAGAGGATAGGATAGGATACAGGATAGGATAGGATAGAGGATAGGATAGGATAGAGGATAGGATAGGATTGAGGATAAGATAGGATAGAGGATAGGATAGGATAGAGGATAGGATAGGATAGATGATAGGATAGGATAGAGGATAGGATAGGATTGAGGATAGTATATGATAGAGGATAGGATAGGATAGAGGATAGGATAGGATAGAGGATAGGATAGGATAGAGAATAGGATAGGATAGATGATATTATAGCAAAGAGGATAGGATATGGTAGAGGATACGATATTATAGAGGATAGGATAGGATAGAGGATCGGATAGGATAGAGGATAGGATAGGAAAGAGGATAGGATAGGATAGAGGATAGGATAGGATACAGGATAGGATAGGATAGAGGATAGGATAGGATAGAGGATAGGATAGGATAGTGGATAGGATAGGATAGAGGATAGGATAGGATAGATGATATTATAGGAGACAGGATAGGATATGATAGAGGATACGATATTATAGAGGATAGGATTTGATAGAGGATACGATATTATAGAGGATAGGATAGGATAGTGGATAGGATAGATGATATTATAGGAAAGAGTATAGGATATGATAGAGGATACGATATTATAGAGGAGAGGATCGAATAGAGGAAAGGATAGGGGATTCGATAGGATAGAGGATAGGATAGTGGATAGGATAGGATAGAGGATAGAATAGGGGATTGGATAGGATAAGGGATTGGATAGGATAGAGAATAGGATCGGATAGCGGATACGATAGGATTGAGGGTATGATAGGATAGAGGATAGGATAGGATAGAGGATCGGATAGGGGATTGGATAAGGTAGAGGATAGGATAGGATAGAGGATAGGATAGGATAGAGTATAGGATAGGATAGAGAATAGGATAGGATAGAGGATAGGATAGGAGAGTGGATAGGATAGGATAGAGGATAGGATAGGAGATTCGATAGGATAGAGGACAGGAGACGATAGAGGATAGGATAGGGTATAGGATTGGATAGGATAGAGGATAGGATAGGATAGAGGATAGGATAGGATAGGATAGAGGATAGGATAGGATAGGATAGAGGATAGGATAGGATAGGATAGAGGATAGGATAGGATAGCGGATAGGATATGATAGAGAATAGGATAGGATAGAGGATATGATAGAATAGAGGATATAATAGGATAGAGGATAGGATAGGATAGAGGATAGGATAGGATAGAGGATAGGATAGAATAGAGGATACGATATTATAGAGGATAGGATAGGATAGACGATAGGATAGGATAGAGGATAGGATTGGATAGAGGATGGGATAGGATAGAGGATAGGATAGGACAGAGGATAGGATAGGATAGAGGATAGGATAGGATAGAGGATCGGATAGGACAGAGGATTGGATAGGATAGAGGATACGATAGGATAGAGGATATTATAGAGAAGAGGATAGGATAGAGGATAGGATAGGATAGAGGATAGGATAGGATAGAGGATCGGATAGGATAGGATAGAGGATCGGATAGGACAGAGGATTGGATAGGATAGAGGATAGGATAGGATACAGAATAGGATAAGGGATTGGATAGGATAGAGAATAGGATAGGATAGCGGATACGATAGGATTGAGGATATGATAGGATATAGGATAGGATAGGATACAGGATCGGATAGGGGTTTGGATAGGATAGAGGATAGGATAGGATAGAGGATACGATAGGATAGAGGATATAATAGGATAGAGGATAGGATAGGATAGAGGATAGGATAGGATAGAGGATAGGATAGAATAGAGGATACGATATTATAGAGGATAGGATAGGATAGAGGATAGGATAGGATAGAGGATAGGACAGGATAGAGAATAGGATAGAGGATTGGATAGGATAGAGGATAGGATAGGATAGGATAGAGGATAGGATAGGGGATTGGATAGGATAGAGAATAGGATAGGATAGAGGATAGGATAGGATAGAGGATAGGATAGGATAGAGGATAGGATAGGAGAGTGGATAGGATAGCAAAGAGGATAGGATATGGTAGAGGATACGATATTATAGAGGATAGGATAGGATAGAGGATCGGATAGGATAGAGGATAGGATAGGATAGAGGATAGGATAGGATAGAGGATAGGATAGGATAGAGGATAGGATAGGATAGAGGATAGGATAGGATAGAGGATAGGATAGGATAGAGGATAGGATATGATAGAGGATAGGATAGGATAGTGGATAGGATAGGATACAGGATAGGATAGGATAGAGGATAGGATAGGATAGAGGATAGGATAGGATAGAGGATAGGATAGGATAGAGGGTAGGATAGGATAGAGGATAGGATAGGATAGAGGATAGGATAGGATAGAGGATAGGATAGGATAGACGATAGGATAGGGGATTGGATAGGATAGAGGATAGGAGACGATATAGGATAGGATAGGATAGAGAATAGGATAGGATAGATGATATTATAGGAATGAGGATAGGATATGATGGAGGATACGATATTATAGAGGATAGGATAGGATGGAGGATCGGATAGGACAGAGGATTGGATAGGATAGAGGATAGGACAGGATAGAGAATAGGATAGAGGATTGGATAGGATAGAGGATAGGATAGGATAGAGGATAGGATAGGGGATTGGATAGGATAGAGAATAGGATAGGATAGAGGATAGGATAGGATATAGGATAGGATAGGATAGAGGATAGGATAGGATAGAGGATAGGATAGGATAGACGATAGGATAGGGGATTGGATAGGATAGAGGATAGGAGACGATAGAGGATAGGATAGGATAGAGAATAGGATAGGATAGATGATATTATAGGAATGAGGATAGGATATGATGGAGGATACGATATTATAGAGGATAGGATAGGATAGAGGATCGGATAGGACAGAGGATTGGATAGGATAGAGGATAGGACAGGATAGAGAATAGGATAAGGGATTGGATAGGATAGAGAATAGGATAGGATAGCGGATACGATAGGATTGAGGATATGATAGGATATAGGATAGGATAGGATAGAGGATCGGATAGGGGTTTGGATAGGATAGAGGATAGGATAGGATAGAGGATAGGATAGGATAGAGGATATAAGAGGATAGAGGATAGGACAGGATAGAGGATAGGATAGGATAGAGGATAGGATAGGATAGAGGATAGGATAGGTTAGAGGATAGGATAGGGGATTGGATAGGATAGAGAATAGGATAGGATAGATGATATTATAGGAATGAGTATAGGATATGATAGAGGATACGATATTATAGAGGGGAGGATCGAATAGAGGAAAGGATAGGGGATTCGATAGGATAGAGGATAGGATAGTGGATAGGATAGGATAGAGGATAGAATAGGGGATTGGATAGGATAAGGGATTGGATAGGATAGAGAATAGGATCGGATAGCGGATACGATAGGATTGAGGATATGATAGGATAGAGGATAGGATAGGATAGAGGATCGGATAGGGGATTGGATAAGATAGAGGATAGGATAGGATAGAGGATATGATAGGATAGAGGATAGGATAGGAGATTCGATAGGATAGAGGATAGGATAGGATAGAGGATAGGATAGGATAGAGGATCGGATAGGGGATTGGACAAGATAGAGGAGAGGATAGGATAGAGGATAGGATAGGATAGAGCATAGGATAGGATAGAGAATAGAATAGGACAGATGATATTAAAGGAAAGAGGATAGTATATGATAGAGGATACGATATTATAGAGGATACGAAATTGCAGACGATCGGATAGGATAGAGGATAGGATAGGATAGAGGATAGGATAGGATAGAGGATAGGATAGGATACAGGATAGGATAGGATAGAGGATAGGATAGGATAGAGGATAGGATAGGATAGTGGATAGGATAGGATAGAGGATAGGATAGGATAGAGGATAGGATAGGATAGAGGATAGGATAGGATAGAGGATAGGATAGGATAGAGGATAGGATAGGATAGAGGATAGGATAGGATAGAGGATAGGATAGGATAGAGGATAGGATAGGATAGAGGATAGGATAGGATAGAGGATAGGATAGGATAGAGGATAGGATAGGATAGGGGATAGGATACGATAGAGGATAGGATAGGTTAGGATAGGGAATAGGATAGGATGGATGATATTATAGGATAGAGGATACGATATTATAGAGGAGAGGATCCAATATAGGAAAGGATAGGGGATTGGATAGGATAGAGGATAGGATACAGAATAGGATAGGATAGAGGTTAGGATAGGATAGATGATAGGATAGGGGATTGGATAGCATAGGGGATTGGATAGGATAGAGAATAGGATAGGATAGATGATATTAAAGGAAAGAGGATAGGATAGGATAGGGTAGAGGATAGGATAGGCTAGAGAATAGGATAGAGGATAGGATAGTATAGAGGATAGGATAGGATAGAGGATAGGATAGGATAGAGGATATGATAGGATAGAGGATAGGATAGGATAGAGGATAGGATAGGATAGAGGATAGGATAGGATAGAGAATAGGATAGGATAGCGGATACGATAGGATTGAGGATATGATAGGATATAGGATAGGATAGGATAGAGGATCGGATAGGGGTTTGGATAGGATAGAGGATAGGATAGGATAGATGATATTATAGGAAAGAGTATAGGATATGATAGAGGATACGATATTATAGAGGAGAGGATCGAATAGAGGAAAGGATAGGGGATTCGATAGGATATGGAGAATAGGATAGTGGATAGGATAGGATAGAGGATAGGATAGGATAGAGGATAGGATAGGATAGAGGAAAGGATAGGATAGAGGATAGGATAGGATAGAGGATAGGATAGGATAGAGAATAGGATAGAGGATAGGATAGAGGATAGGATAGGATAGAGGATAGGATAGGATAGAGAATAGGATAGAGGATAGGATAGGATAGAGGATAGGATAGGATAGAGGATAGGATAGGATACAGAATAGGATAAGGGATTGGATAGGATAGAGAACAGGATAGGATAGCGGATACGATAGGATTGAGGATATGATAGGATATAGGATAGGATAGGATACAGGATCGGATAGGGGTTTGGATAGGATAAAGGATAGGATAGGATAGAGGATACGATAGGATAGAGGATATAATAGGATAGAGGATAGGATAGGATAGAGGATAGGATAGGATAGAGGATAGGATAGAATAGAGGATACGATATTATAGAGGATAGGATAGGATAGAGGATAGGATAGGATAGAGGATAGGATAGGATTCAGGATAAGATAGGATAGAGGATAGGATAGGATAGAGGATAGGATAGGATAGATGATAGGATAGGATACAGGATAGGATAGGATAGAGGATAGGATTGGATAGAGGATGGGATAGGATAGAGGATAGGATAGGATAGAGGATAGGATAGGATAGAGGATAGGATAGGATAGAGGATAGGATAGGATAGAGGATAGGATAGGATAGAGGATAGGATAGGATACAGGATAGGATAGGATAGAGGATAGGATAGGATAGAGGATAGGATAGGATTCAGGATAAGATAGGATAGAGGATAGGATAGGATAGAGGATAGGATAGGATAGATGATAGGATAGGATAGAGGATAGGATAGGATTGAGGATAGTATATGATAGAGGATAGGATAGGATAGAGGATAGGATAGGATAGAGGATCGGATAGGACAGAGGATTGGATAGGATAGATGATACGATAGGATAGAGGATATTACAGAGAAGAGGATAGGGTAGAGGATAGGATAGGATAGAGGATAGGGTAGGATAGAGGATCGGATAGGACAGAGGATTGGATAGGATAGAGGATAGGATAGGATAGAGAATAGGATAAGGGATTGGATAGGATAGAGAATAGGATAGGATTGCGGATACGATAGGATTGAGGATATGATAGGATATAGGATAGGATAGGATAGAGGATCGGATAGGGGTTTGGATAGGATAGAGGATAGGATAGGATAGAGGATAGGATAGGATAGAGGATAGGATAGGATAGAGGATAGGATAGGATAGATGATATTAAAGGAAAGAGGATAGGATAGGATAGAGGATAGGATAGGATAGAGGATAGGATAGGATAGAGGATAGGATAGGATAGAGGATAGGATAGGATAGAGAATAGGATAGAGGATAGGATAGAGGATTGGATAGGATTTGGGATATTATAGGATAGAGGATAGGGTAGGATAGCGGATAGGATAGGATATAGGGTAGGATAGGATAGAGGATAGGATAGGATAGAGGATAGGATAGGGTAGAGGATAGGATAGGCTAGAGAATAGAATAGAGGATAGGATAGGATAGAGGATAGGATAGGATAGAGGATAGGATAGGATAGAGGATAGGATAGGATAGAGAATAGGATAGGATAGCGGATACGATAGGATTGAGGATATGATAGGATATAGGATAGGATAGGATAGAGGATCGGATAGGGGTTTGGATAGGATAGAGGATAGGATAGGATAGAGGATAGGATAGGAGAGAGGATAGGATAGGATAGAGGATATAATAGGATAGAGGATAGGATAGGATAGAGGATAGGGTAGGATAGAGGATAGGATAGGATAGAGGATACGATATTATAGAGGATAGGATAGGATAGAGGATAGGATAGTGTATAGTATAGGATAGAATAGAGGATAGGATAGGATAGAGGATAGGATAGGATAGAGGAATAGGATTGGATAGAGGATGGGATAGGATAGAGGATAGGATAGGATAGAGGATAGGATAGGATAGAGGATAGGATAGGATAGAGGATAGGATAGGGTAGAGGATAGGATAGGCTAGAGAATAGGATAGAGGATAGGATAGGATAGAGGATCTGATAGGATAGAGGATAGGATAGGATAGAGGATAGGATAGGATAGAGGATAGGATAGGATAGAGGATAGGATAGGATAGAGAATAGGATAGGATAGTGGATACGATAGGATTGAGGATATGATAGGATATAGGATACGATAGGATTGAGGATATGATAGGATATAGGATAGGATAGGATAGAGGATCGGTTAGGACAGAGGATTGGATAGGATAGAGGATACGATAGGATAGAGGATATTATAGAGAAGAGCATAGGATAGAGGATAGGATAGGATAGAGGATAGGATAGGATAGAGGATCGGATAGGACAGAGGAATGGATAGGATAGAGGATAGGATAGGATAGAGGATAGGATAGGATAGAGGATAGGATAGGATAGAGGATAGGATAGGATAGAGAATAGGATAGAGGATAGGATAGAGGATTGGATAGGATTTGGGATATTATAGGATAGAGGATAGGGTAGGATAGCGGATAGGATAGGATATAGGGTAGGATAGGATAGAGGATAGGATAGGATAGAGGATAGGAATCGGTAGAGGATAGGATAGGCTAGAGAATAGAATAGAGGATAGGATAGGATAGAGGATAGGATAGGATAGAGGATAGGATTGGATAGAGGATAGGATAGGATAGAGAATAGGATAGGATAGCGGATACGATAGGATTGAGGATATGATAGGATATAGGATAGGATAGGATAGAGGATCGGATAGGGGTTTGGATAGGATAGAGGATAGGATAGGATAGAGGATAGGATAGGAGAGAGGATAGGATATTATAGAGGATAGGATAGAGGATAGGATAGGGTATAGTATAGGATAGAATAGAGGATAGGATAGGATAGAGGATAGGATAGGGTAGAGGATAGGATAGGCTAGAGAATAGGATAGAGGATAGGATAGGATAGAGGATAGGATAGGATAGAGGATAGGATAGGATAGAGGATAGGATAGGATAGAGGATAGGATAGGATAGAGAATAGGATAGGATAGCGGATACGATAGGATTGAGGATATGATAGGATATAGGATAGGATAGGATAGAGGATCGGATTGGGGTTTGGATAGGATAGAGGATAGGATAGGATAGAGGATAGGATAGGATAGAGGATCGGATAGGACAGAGGATTGGATAGGATAGAGGATACGATAGGATAGAGGATATTATAGAGAAGAGGATAGGATAGAGGATAGGATAGGATAGAGGATAGGATAGGATAGAGGATCGGATAGGACAGAGGAATGGATAGGATAGAGGATAGGATAGGATAGAGAATAGGATAAGGGATTGGATAGGATAGAGAATAGGATAGGATAGCGGATACGATGGGATTGAGGATATGATAGGATATAAAATAGGATAGATTAGAGGATCGGATAGGGGTTTGGATAGGATAGAGGATAGGATAGGATAGAGGATAGGCTAGGATAGAGGAATAGGATTGGATAGAGGATGGGATAGGATAGAGGATAGGATAGGATAGAGGATAGGATAGGATAGAGGATAGGATAGGATAGAGGATAGGATAGGGTAGAGGATAGGATAGGCTAGAGAATAGGATAGAGGATAGGATAGGATAGAGGATAGGATAGGATAGAGGATAGGATAGGATAGAGGATAGGATAGGATAGAGGATAGGATAGGATAGAGGATAGGATAGGATAGAGAATAGGATAGGATAGCGGATACGATAGGATTGAGGATATGATAGGATATAGGATAGGATAGGATAGAGGATCGGATAGGGGTTTGGATAGGATAGAGGATAGGATAGGATAGAGGATAGGATAGGATAGAGGATCGGATAGGACAGAGGATTGGATTGGATAGAGGATACGATAGGATAGAGGATATTATAGAGAAGAGGATAGGATAGAGGATAGGATAGGATAGAGGATAGGATAGGATAGAGGATCGGATAGGACAGAGGAATGGATAGGATAGAGGATAGGATAGGATAGAGAATAGGATAAGGGATTGGATAGGATAGAGAATAAGATAGGATAGCGGATACGATAGGATTGATGATATGATTGGATATAGGATATAATAGGATAGAGGATCGGATAGGGGTTTGGATAGGATAGAGGATAGGAAAGGATAGAGGATAGGGTAGGATAGAGGATAGGATAGGATAGAGGATACGATATTATAGAGGATAGGATAGGATAGAGGATAGGATAGGAGAGAGGATATGATAGGGTAAAGGATATAATAGGATAGAGGATAGGATAGGATAGAGGATAGGGTAGGATAGAGGATAGGATAGGATAGAGGATACGATATTATAGAGGATAGGATAGGATAGAGGATAGGATAGGGTATAGTATAGGATAGAATAGAGGATAGGATAGGATAGAGGATAGGATGGGATAGAGGAATAGGATTGGATAGAGGATGGGATAGGATAGAGGATAGGATAGGAGAGAGGATAGGATATGATAGAGGATAGGATATGATAGAGGATAGGATAGGATAGAGAATAGGATAGAGGATAGGATAGAGGATTGGATAGGATTTGGGATATTATAGGATAGAGGATAGGGTAGGATAGCGGATAGGATAGGATATAGGGTAGGATAGGATAGAGGATAGGATAGGATAGAGGATAGGATAGGGGATCGGATAGGGGTTTGGATAGGATAGAGGATAGGATAGGATAGAGGATAGGATAGGAGAGAGGATAGGATAGGATAGAGGATATAATAGGATAGAGGATAGGATAGGATAGAGGATAGGGTAGGATAGAGGATACGATAGGATAGAGGATACGATATTATAGAGGATAGGATAGGATAGAGGATAGGATAGGGTATAGTATAGGATAGAATAGAGGATAGGATAGGATAGAGGATAGGATAGGATAGAGGAATAGGATTGGATAGAGGATGGGATAGGATAGAGGATAGGATAGGATAGAGGATAGGATAGGATAGAGGATAGGATAGGATAGAGGATAGGATAGGATAGAGGATAGGATAGGATAGAGGATAGGATAGGGTAGAGGATAGGATAGGCTAGAGAATAGGATAGAGGATAGGATAGGATAGAGGATAGGATAGGATAGAGGATAGGATAGGATAGAGGATAGGATAGGATAGAGGATAGGATAGGATAGAGGATAGGATAGGGTAGAGGATAGGATAGGCTAGAGAATAGGATAGAGGATAGGATAGGATAGAGGATAGGATAGGATAGAGAATAGGATAGGATAGCGGATACGATAGGATTGAGGATATGATAGGATATAGGATAGGATAGGATAGAGGATCGGATTGGGGTTTGGATAGGATAGAGGATAGGATAGGATAGAGGATAGGATAGGATAGGATAGAGGATCGGATAGGACAGAGGATTGGATAGGATAGAGGATACGATAGGATAGAGGATATTATAGAGAAGAGGATAGGATAGAGGATAGGATAGGATAGAGGATAGGATAGGATAGAGGATCGGATAGGACAGAGGAATGGATAGGATAGAGGATAGGATAGGATAGAGAATAGGATAGGATAGCGGATACGATAGGATTGAGGATATGATAGGATATAGGATAGGATAGGATAGAGGATCGGATAGGGGTTTGGATAGGATAGAAGATAGGATAGGATAGAGGATAGGATAGGATAGAGGATCGGATAGGGGTTTGGATAGGATAGAGGATAGGATAGGATAGAGGATATAATAGGATAGAGGATAGGATAGGATAGAGGATAGGGTAGGATAGAGGATAGGATAGGATAGAGGATACGATATTATAGAGGATAGGAGAGGATAGAGGATAGGATAGGGTATAGTATAGGATAGAATAGAGGATAGGATAGGATAGAGGATAGGATAGGATAGAGGAATAGGATTGGATAGAGGATGGGATAGGATATAGGATATAATAGGATAGAGGATCGGATAGGGGTTTGGATAGGATAGAGGATAGGAAAGGATAGAGGATAGGGTAGGATAGAGGATAGGATAGGATAGAGGATACGATATTATAGAGGATAGGATAGGATAGAGGATAGGATAGGAGAGAGGATAGGATAGGATAGAGGATATAATAGGATAGAGGATATAATAGGATAGAGGATAGGATAGGATAGAGGATAGGGTAGGATAGAGGATAGGATAGGATAGAGGATACGATATTATAGAGGATAGGATAGGATAGAGGATAGGATAGGGTATAGTATAGTATAGAATAGAGGATAGGATAGGATAAAGTATAGGATGGGATAGAGGAATAGGATTGGATAGAGGATGGGATAGGATAGAGGATAGGATAGGATAGAGGATAGGATAGGATAGAGGATAGGATAGGATAGAGGATGGGATAGGATAGAGGATTGGATAGGATAGAGAATAGGATAGAGGATAGGATAGGATAGAGGATAGGATAGGATAGAGGATAGGATAGGATAGGATAGAGAATAGGATAGGATAGATGATATTATAGGAGAGAGGATAGGATATGATAGAGGATAGGATAGGATAGAGGATAGGATAGGATAGAGAATAGGATAGAGGATAGGATAGAGGATTGGATAGGATTTGGGATATTATGGGATAGAGGATAGGGTAGGATAGCGGATAGGATAGGATATAGGGTAGGATAGGATAGAGGATAGGATAGGATAGAGGATAGGATAGGGTAGAGGATAGGATAGGCTAGAGAATAGGATAGAGGATAGGATAGGACAGAGGATAGGATAGGATAGAGGATTTGATAGGATAGGATAGAGGATAGGATAGGATAGGATAGAGGATAGGATAGGATAGAGGATAGGATAGGATAGAGGATAGGATAGGATAGAGAATAGGATAGGATAGCGGATACGATAGGATTGAGGATATGATAGGATATAGGATAGGATAGGATAGAGGATCGGATAGGGGTTTGGATAGGATTGAGGATATGATAGGATATAGGATAGGATAGGATAGAGGATCGGATAGGGGTTTGGATAGGATAGAGGATAGGATAGGATAGAGGATAGGATAGGAGAGAGGATAGGATAGGATAGAGGATAGGATAGGATAGAGAATAGGATATGATAGCGGATACGATAGGATTGAGGATATGATATCATATAGGATAGGATAGGATAGAGGATCGGATAGGGGTTTGGATAGGATAGAGGATAGGATAGGATAGAGGATAGGATAGGAGAGAGGATAGGATAGGATAGAGGATAGGGTAGGATAGAGGATAGGTTAGGATAGAGGATAGGATAGGATAGAGGATAGGATAGGATAGAGGATACGATAGGATAGAGGATATTATAGAGAAGAGGATAGGATAGAGGATAGGATAGGATAGAGGATACGATAGGATAGAGGATATTATAGAGAAGAGGATAGGATAGAGGATAGGATAGGATAGAGGATAGGATAGGATAGAGGATCGGATAGGACAGTGGAATGGATAGGATAGAGGATAGGATAGGATAGAGAATAGGATAGGATAGCGGATACGATAGGATTGAGGATATGATAGGATATAGGATAGGATAGGATAGAGGATCGGATAGGGGTTTGGATAGGATAGAGGATAGGATAGGATAGAGGATAGGATAGGATAGAGGATCGGATAGGAGAGAGGATAGGATAGGATAGAGGATATAATAGGATAGAGGATAGGATAGGATAGAGGATAGGGTAGGATAGAGGATAGGATAGGATAGAGGATACGATATTATAGAGGATAGGATAGGATAGAGGATAGGATAGGGTATAGTATAGGATAGAATAGAGGATAGGATAGGATAGAGGATAGGATAGGATAGAGGAATAGGATTGGATAGAGGATGGGATAGGATAGAGGATAGGATAGGATAGAGGATAGGATAGGATAGAGGGTAGGATAGGATAGAGGATAGGATAGGATAGAGGATAGGATAGGATAGAGGATAGGATAGGATAGAGAATAGGATAGGATAGCGGATACGATAGGATTGAGGATATGATAGGATATAGGATAGGATAGGATAGAGGATCGGATAGGGGTTTGGATAGGATAGAGGATAGGATAGGATAGAGGATAGGATAGGATAGAGGATCGGATAGGACAGAGGATTGGATTGGATAGAGGATACGATAGGATGGAGGATATTATAGAGAAGAGGATAGGATAGAGGATAGGATAGGATAGAGGATAGGATAGGATAGAGGATCGGATAGGACAGAGGAATGGATAGGATAGAGGATAGGATAGGATAGAGAATAGGATAAGGGATTGGATAGGATAGAGAATAGGATAGGATAGCGGATACGATAGGATTGAGGATATGATTGGATATATGATATAATAGGATAGAGGATCGGATAGGGGTTTGGATAGGATAGAGGATAGGAAAGGATAGAGGATAGGGTAGGATAGAGGATAGGATAGGATAGAGGATACGATATTATAGAGGATAGGATAGGATAGAGGATAGGATAGGAGAGAGGATATGATAGGGTAAAGGATATAATAGGATAGAGGATAGGATAGGATAGAGGATAGGGTAGGATAGAGGATAGGATAGGATAGAGGATACGATATTATAGAGGATAGGATAGGATAGAGGATAGGATAGGGTATAGTATAGGATAGAATAGAGGATAGGATAGGATAGAGGATAGGATGGGATAGAGGAATAGGATTGGATAGAGGATGGGATAGGATAGAGGATAGGATAGGATAGAGGATAGGATAGGATAGAGGATGGGATAGGATAGAGGATAGGATATAATAGAGAATAGGATAGAGGATAGGATAGGATAGAGGATAGGATAGGATAGGATAGAGAATAGGATAGGATAGATGATATTATAGGAGAGAGGATAGGATATGATAGAGGATAGGATATGATAGAGGATAGGATAGGATAGAGAATAGGATAGAGGATAGGAGAGAGGATAGGATAGGATAGAGGATATAATAGGATAGAGGATAGGATAGGATAGAGGATAGGGTAGGATAGAGGATACGATAGGATAGAGGATACGATATTATAGAGGATAGGATAGGATAGAGGATAGGATAGGGTATAGTATAGGATAGAATAGAGGATAGGATAGGATAGAGGATAGGATAGGATAGAGGAATAGGATTGGATAGAGGATGGGATAGGATAGAGGATAGGATAGGATAGAGGATAGGATAGGATAGAGGATAGGATAGGATAGAGGATGGGATAGGATAGAGGATTGGATAGGATAGAGAATAGGATAGAGGATAGGATAGGATAGAGGATAGGATAGGATAGAGGATAGGATAGGATAGGATAGAGAATAGGATAGGATAGATGATATTATAGGAGAGAGGATAGGATATGATAGAGGATAGGATAGGATAGAGGATAGGATAGGATAGAGAATAGGATAGAGGATAGGATAGAGGATTGGATAGGATTTGGGATATTATGGGATAGAGGATAGGGTAGGATAGCGGATAGGATAGGATATAGGGTAGGATAGGATAGAGGATAGGATAGGATAGAGGATAGGATAGGGTAGAGGATAGGATAGGCTAGAGAATAGGATAGAGGATAGGATAGGACAGAGGATAGGATAGGATAGAGGATTTGATAGGATAGGATAGAGGATAGGATAGGATAGGATAGAGGATAGGATAGGATAGAGGATAGGATAGGATAGAGGATAGGATAGGATAGAGAATAGGATAGGATAGCGGATACGATAGGATTGAGGATATGATAGGATATAGGATAGGATAGGATAGAGGATCGGATAGGGGTTTGGATAGGATTGAGGATATGATAGGATATAGGATAGGATAGGATAGAGGATCGGATAGGGGTTTGGATAGGATAGAGGATAGGATAGGATAGAGGATAGGATAGGAGAGAGGATAGGATAGGATAGAGGATAGGATAGGATAGAGAATAGGATATGATAGCGGATACGATAGGATTGAGGATATGATAGGATATAGGATAGGATAGGATAGAGGATCGGATAGGGCTTTGGATAGGATAGAGGATAGGATAGGATAGAGGATAGGATAGGAGAGAGGATAGGATAGGATAGAGGATAGGGTAGGATAGAGGATAGGTTAGGATAGAGGATAGGATAGGATAGAGGATAGGATAGGATAGAGGATACGATAGGATAGAGGATATTATAGAGAAGAGGATAGGATAGAGGATAGGATAGGATAGAGGATACGATAGGATAGAGGATATTATAGAGAAGAGGATAGGATAGAGGATAGGATAGGATAGAGGATAGGATAGGATAGAGGATCGGATAGGACAGTGGAATGGATAGGATAGAGGATAGGATAGGATAGAGAATAGGATAGGATAGCGGATACGATAGGATTGAGGATATGATAGGATATAGGATAGGATAGGATAGAGGATCGGATAGGGGTTTGGATAGGATAGAGGATAGGATAGGATAGAGGATAGGATAGGATAGAGGATCGGATAGGAGAGAGGATAGGATAGGATAGAGGATATAATAGGATAGAGGATAGGATAGGATAGAGGATAGGGTAGGATAGAGGATAGGATAGGATAGAGGATACGATATTATAGAGGATAGGATAGGATAGAGGATAGGATAGGGTATAGTATAGGATAGAATAGAGGATAGGATAGGATAGAGGATAGGATAGGATAGAGGAATAGGATTGGATAGAGGATGGGATAGGATAGAGGATAGGATAGGATAGCGGATACGATAGGATTGAGGATATGATTGGATATAGGATATAATAGGATAGAGGATCGGATAGGGGTTTGGATAGGATAGAGGATAGGAAAGGATAGAGGATAGGGTAGGATAGAGGATAGGATAGGATAGAGGATACGATATTATAGAGGATAGGATAGGATAGAGGATAGGATAGGAGAGAGGATATGATAGGGTAAAGGATATAATAGGATAGAGGATAGGATAGGATAGAGGATAGGGTAGGATAGAGGATAGGATAGGATAGAGGATACGATATTATAGAGGATAGGATAGGATAGAGGATAGGATAGGGTATAGTATAGGATAGAATAGAGGATAGGATAGGATAGAGGATGGGATAGGATAGAGGATAGGATATAATAGAGAATAGGATAGAGGATAGGATAGGATAGAGGATAGGATAGGATAGAGGATAGGATAGGATAGAGGATAGGATATGATAGAGGATAGGATAGGATAGAGAATAGGATAGAGGATAGGAGAGAGGATAGGATAGGATAGAGGATATAATAGGATAGAGGATAGGATAGGATAGAGGATAGGGTAGGATAGAGGATACGATAGGATAGAGGATACGATATTATAGAGGATAGGATAGGATAGAGGATAGGATAGGGTATAGTATAGGATAGAATAGAGGATAGGATAGGATAGAGGATAGGATAGGATAGAGGAATAGGATTGGATAGAGGATGGGATAGGATAGAGGATAGGATAGGATAGAGGATAGGATAGGATAGAGGATAGGATAGGATAGAGGATAGGATAGGATAGAGGATAGGATAGGATAGAGGATAGGATAGGGTAGAGGATAGGATAGGCTAGAGAATAGGATAGAGGATAGGATAGGATAGAGGATAGGATAGGATAGAGAATAGGATAGGATAGCGGATACGATAGGATTGAGGATATGATAGGATATAGGATAGGATAGGATAGAGGATAGGATAGGATAGAGGATAGGATAGGATAGGATAGAGGATCGGATAGGACAGAGGATTGGATAGGATAGAGGATACGATAGGATAGAGGATATTATAGAGAAGAGGATAGGATAGAGGATAGGATAGGATAGAGGATAAGATAGGATAGAGGATCGGATAGGACAGAGGAATGGATAGGATAGAGGATAGGATAGGATAGAGAATAGGATAAGGGATTAGATAGGATAGAGAATAGGATAGGATAGCGGATACGATAGGATTGAGGATATGATAGGATATAGGATAGGATAGGATAGAGGATCGGATAGGGGTTTGGATAGGATAGAGGATAGGATAGAATAGTGGATAGGATAGGATGGAGGATAGGATAGAGGATAGGATAGAGGATAGGATAGGATAGAGGATAGGATAGGATAGTGGATTGGATAGGATAGAGGATAGGATAGGATAGAGGATAGGATAGGATAGAGAATAGGATATAGGATTGGCTTGGATAGAGGATAGAATAGGATAGAGGATAGGATAGGATAGAGGATAGGATAGGATAGAGGATAGGATAGGATAGAGAATAGGATAAGATAGAGGATAGGATAGGATAGAGGATAGGATACGATAGAGGATAGGATAGGATAGAGGATAGGATAGGATTGAGGATAGGATAGGATTGAGGGTACGATAGGATAGTGGATAGGGTAGGATAGAGGATAGGATAGGATAGAGGATAGGATAGGATAGAGGATAGGATAGGATAGAGGATACGATATAGGATTGGATAGGATAGAGGATAGGATACGGTAGAGAATAGGATAGGATAGAGAATAGGATATAGGATTGGATAGGATAGAGGATAGAATAGGATAGAGGATAGGATTGGATAGAGGATAGGATAGGATAGAGGATAGGATAGGATAGAGGATAGGATAGGATAGAGGATAGGATAGGATAGACGATAGGATAGGGTAGAGGATAGGATAGGCTAGAGAATAGGATAGAGGATAGGATAGGATAGAGGATAGGATAGGATAGAGGATAGGATAGGATAGCGGATAGGATAGGATAGAGGATAGGATAGGATAGAGAATAGGATAGGATAGCGGATACGATAGGATTGAGGATATGATAGGATATAGGATAGGATAGGATAGAGGATCGGATAGGGGTTTGGATAGGATAGAGGATAGGATAGGATAGAGGATAGGATAGGATAGAGGATAGGATAGGATAGAGGATAGGATAGGATAGAGGATAGGATATAGTATTGGATAGGATAGAAGATAGGATATGATAGAGGATAGAATAGGATAGAGGATAAGATAGGACAGAGGATAGGATATGATAGAGGATAGGATAGGATAGAGGATAGGATAGGATAGAGGATAGGATAGGATAGAGGAGAGGATAGGATAGAGGATAGGATAGGATAGAGGATAGGATAGGATAGAGGATAGGATAGGATAGAGAATAGGATAGGATAGAGAATAGGATAGGATAGAGGATAGGATAGGATTGAGGGTACGATAGGATAGTGGATAGGGTAGGATAGAGGATAGGATAGGATAGAGGATATGATAGGATAGAGGATAGGATAGGATAGAGGATAGGATAGGATAGAGGATAGGATAGGATAGAGAATAGGATATAGGATTGGATATGATAGAGGATAGAATAGGATAGAGGATAAGATAGGATAGAGGATAGGATATGATAGAGGATAGGATAGGATAGAGGATAGGATAGGATAGAGGATAGGATAGGATAGGATAGAGGATAGGATAGGATAGAGGATAGGATAGCATAGAGAATAGGATAGGATAGAGGATAGGATAGGATAGAGGATAGGATAGGATTCAGGGTACGATAGGATAGTGGATAGGTTAGGATAGAGGGTAGGATAGGATAGAGGATATGATAGGATAGATGATAGGATAGGATAGAGGATAGGATAGAATAGTGGATAGGATAGGATGGAGGATAGGATAGAGGATAGGATAGAGGATAGGATAGGATAGAGGATAGGATACGATAGAGGATAGGATAGGATAGAGGATAGGAAAGGATAAACGATAGGATAGGATAGAGGATAGGATAGGATAGATGATAGGATAGGATAGAGGATAGGATAGGATAGAGGATAGGATAGGATAGTGGATTGGATAGGATAGAGGATAGGATAGGATAGAGGATAGGATAGGATAGAGAATAGGATATAGGATTGGCTTGGATAGAGGATAGAATAGGATAGAGGATAGGATAGGATAGAGGATAGGATAGGATAGAGGATAGGATAGGATAGAGAATAGGATAGGATAGAGGATAGGATAGGATAGAGGATAGGATACGATAGAGGATAGGATAGGATAGAGGATAGGATAGGATGGAGAATAGGATATAGGATTGGATAGGATAGAGAATAGGATATAGGATTGGATAGGATAGAGGATAGGATAGAATAGTGGATAGGATAGGATGGAGGATAGGATAGAGGATAGGATAGAGGATAGGATAGGATAGAGGATAGGATAGGATAGTGGATTGGATAGGATAGAGGATAGGATAGGATAGAGGATAGGATAGGATAGAGAATAGGATATAGGATTGGCTTGGATAGAGGATAGAATAGGATAGAGGATAGGATAGGATAGAGGATAGGATAGGATAGAGGATAGGATAGGATAGAGAATAGGATAGGATAGAGGATAGGATAGGATAGAGGATAGGATACGATAGAGGATAGGATAGGATAGAGGATAGGATAGGATTGAGGATAGGATAGGATTGAGGGTACGATAGGATAGTGGATAGGGTAGGATAGAGGATAGGATAGGATAGAGGATAGGATAGGATAGAGGATAGGATAGGATAGAGGATACGATATAGGATTGGATAGGATAGAGGATAGGATACGGTAGAGAATAGGATAGGATAGAGAATAGGATATAGGATTGGATAGGATAGAGGATAGAATAGGATAGAGGATAGGATTGGATAGAGGATAGGATAGGATAGAGGATAGGATAGGATAGAGGATAGGATAGGATAGAGGATAGGATAGGATAGACGATAGGATAGGGTAGAGGATAGGATAGGCTAGAGAATAGGATAGAGGATAGGATAGGATAGAGGATAGGATAGGATAGAGGATAGGATAGGATAGCGGATAGGATAGGATAGAGGATAGGATAGGATAGAGAATAGGATAGGATAGCGGATACGATAGGATTGAGGATATGATAGGATATAGGATAGGATAGGATAGAGGATCGGATAGGGGTTTGGATAGGATAGAGGATAGGATAGGATAGAGGATAGGATAGGATAGAGGATAGGATAGGATAGAGGATAGGATAGGATAGAGGATAGGATATAGTATTGGATAGGATAGAAGATAGGATATGATAGAGGATAGAATAGGATAGAGGATAAGATAGGACAGAGGATAGGATATGATAGAGGATAGGATAGGATAGAGGATAGGATAGGATAGAGGATAGGATAGGATAGAGGAGAGGATAGGATAGAGGATAGGATAGGATAGAGGATAGGATAGGATAGAGGATAGGATAGGATAGAGAATAGGATAGGATAGAGAATAGGATAGGATAGAGGATAGGATAGGATTGAGGGTACGATAGGATAGTGGATAGGGTAGGATAGAGGATAGGATAGGATAGAGGATATGATAGGATAGAGGATAGGATAGGATAGAGGATAGGATAGGATAGAGGATAGGATAGGATAGAGAATAGGATATAGGATTGGATATGATAGAGGATAGAATAGGATAGAGGATAAGATAGGATAGAGGATAGGATATGATAGAGGATAGGATAGGATAGAGGATAGGATAGGATAGAGGATAGGATAGGATAGGATAGAGGATAGGATAGGATAGAGGATAGGATAGCATAGAGAATAGGATAGGATAGAGGATAGGATAGGATAGAGGATAGGATAGGATTCAGGGTACGATAGGATAGTGGATAGGTTAGGATAGAGGGTAGGATAGGATAGAGGATATGATAGGATAGATGATAGGATAGGATAGAGGATAGGATAGAATAGTGGATAGGATAGGATGGAGGATAGGATAGAGGATAGGATAGAGGATAGGATAGGATAGAGGATAGGATACGATAGAGGATAGGATAGGATAGAGGATAGGAAAGGATAAACGATAGGATAGGATAGAGGATAGGATAGGATAGATGATAGGATAGGATAGAGGATAGGATAGGATAGAGGATAGGATAGGATAGTGGATTGGATAGGATAGAGGATAGGATAGGATAGAGGATAGGATAGGATAGAGAATAGGATATAGGATTGGCTTGGATAGAGGATAGAATAGGATAGAGGATAGGATAGGATAGAGGATAGGATAGGATAGAGGATAGGATAGGATAGAGAATAGGATAGGATAGAGGATAGGATAGGATAGAGGATAGGATACGATAGAGGATAGGATAGGATAGAGGATAGGATAGGATGGAGAATAGGATATAGGATTGGATAGGATAGAGAATAGGATATAGGATTGGATAGGATAGAGGATAGAATATGATAGAGGATAGGATAGGATAGAGGATAGGATAGGATAGAGGATAGGATAGGATAGAGGATAGGATAGGATAGAGGATAGGATAGGATAGAGGATAGGATAGGATAGAGGATAGGATAGGATTGAGGATAGGATAGGATTGAGGGTACGATAGGATAGAGGATAGGATAGGATAGAGGATAGGATAGGATAGAGGATAGGATAGGATAGAGGATAGGATAGGATAGAGGATAGGATAGGATAGAGGATAGGATAGGATAGAGGATAGGATAGGATAGGATAGAGGATAGGATAGGATAGAGGATAGGATAGGATGGAGAATAGGATATAGGATTGGATAGGATAGAGAATAGGATAGAATAGAGGATAGGATAGGATAGAGGATAGGATAGGATAGAGGATAGGATAGGATAGAGGATAGGATAGGATAGAGAATAGGATAGGATAGAGGATAGGATAGGATAGAGGATAGGATAGGATTGAGGGTACGATAGGATAGTGGATAGGGTAGGATAGAGGATAGGATAGGATAGAGGATATGATAGGATAGAGGATAGGATAGGATAGAGGATAGGATAGGATAGAGAATAGGATATAGGATTGGATATGATAGAGGATAGAATAGGATAGAGGATAAGATAGGATAGAGGGTAGGATATGATAGAGGATAGGATAGGATAGAGGATAGGATAGGATAGAGGATAGGATAGAATAGAGGATAGGATAGGATAGAGGATAGGATAGGATAGAGGATAGGATAGGATAGAGGATAGGATAGGATAGAGAATAGGATAGGATAGAGGATAGGATAGGATAGAGGATAGGATAGGATTGAGGGTACGATAGGATAGTGGATAGGGTAGGATAGAGGATAGGATAGGATAGAGGATATGATAGGATAGAGGATAGGATAGGATAGAGGATAGGATAGGATAGAGAATAGGATATAGGATTGGATATGATAGAGGATAGAATAGGATAGAGGATAAGATAGGATAGAGGATAGGATATGATAGAGGATAGGATAGGATAGAGGATAGGATAGGATAGAGGATAGGATAGGATAGAGGATAGGATAGGATAGAGGATAGGATAGGATAGAGGATAGGATAGGATAGAGGATAGGATAGGATAGAGGATAGGATATGATAGAGGATAGGATAGGATAGAGGATAGGATAGGATAGGATAGAGGATAGGATAGGATAGAGGATAGGATAGGATGGAGAATAGGATATAGGATTGGATAGGATAGAGAATAGGATATAGGATTGGATAGGATAGAGGATAGAATATGATAGAGGATAGGATAGAGGATAGGATAGGATAGAGGATAGGATAGGATAGAGAATAGGATAGGATAGAGGATAGGATAGGATAGAGGATAGGATAGGATTGAGGGTACGATAGGATAGTGGATAGGATAGGATAGAGGGTAGGATACGATAGAGGATATGATAGGATAGAGGATAGGATAGGATAGAGGATAGGATAGAATAGTGGATAGGATAGGATGGAGGATAGGATAGAGGATAGGATAGGATAGAGGATAGGATAGGATAGAGGATAGGATACGATAGAGGATAGGATAGGATAGAGGATAGGAAAGGATAAACGATAGGATAGGATAGAGGATAGGATAGGATAGAGGATAGGATAGGATAGAGGATAGGATAGGATAGTGGATTGGATAGGATAGAGGATAGGATAGGATAGAGGATAGGATAGGATAGAGAATAGGATATAGGATTGGCTAGGATAGAGGATAGAAAAGGATAGAGGGTAGAATAGGATAGAGGATAGGATAGGATAGAGGATAGGATAGGATAGAGGATAGGATAGGATAGAGAATAGGATAGGATAGAGGATAGGATAGGATAGAGAATAGGATAGGATAGAGGATAGGATAGGATAGAGGATAGGATAGGGTAGAGGATAGGATAGGATAGAGGATAATATACGGTAGAGGATAGGATAGGATAGAGGATAGGATAGGATAGAGGATAGGATAGGATAGGATAGTGGATAGGATATGATAGAGGATAGGATAGGATAGAGGATAGGATAGGATAGAGGATAGGATAGGATAGAGGATAGGATAGGGTAGAGGATAGGATAGGATAGAGGATAATATACGGTAGAGGATAGGATAGGATAGAGGATAGAATAGGATAGAGGGTAGAATAGGATAGAGGATAGGATAGGATAGAGGATAGGATAGGATAGAGGATAGGATAGGATAGAGAATAGGATAGGATAGAGGATAGGATAGGATAGAGAATAGGATAGGATAGAGGATAGGATAGGATAGAGGATAGGATAGGGTAGAGGATAGGATAGGATAGAGGATAATATACGGTAGAGGATAGGATAGGATAGAGGATAGAATAGGATAGAGGGTAGAATAGGATAGAGGATAGGATAGGATAGAGGATAGGATAGGATAGAGGATAGGATAGGATAGAGAATAGGATAGGATAGAGGATAGGATAGGATAGAGGATAGGATAGGATAGAGGATAGGATAGGATAGAGGATAGGATGGGATAGAGGATAGGATAGGATAGAGGATAGGATAGGATAGAGGATAGGATAGGATAAACGATAGGATAGTATAGAGGATAGGATAGGATAGGATAGAGGATAAGATAGGATAGAGGATAGGATATGATAGAGGATAGGATAGGTTAGAGGATAGGATAGGATAGAGGATAGGATAGGATAGGATAGAGGATAGGATAGGATAGAGGATAGGATAGGATAGAGGATAGGATAGGATAGAGGATAGGATAGGATAAACGATAGGATAGTATAGAGGATAGGATAGGATAGAGGATAGGATAGGATAGGATAGTGGATAGGATATGATAGATTATAGGATAGGATAGAGAATAGGATATAGGATTGGCTAGGATAGAGGATAGAATAGGATAGAGGATAGGATAGGATAGAGGATAGGATATGATAGACGATAGGATAGGGTAGAGGATAGGAAAGGATAGGATAGAGGATAGGATACGATAGAGGATAGGATAGGATAGACGATAGGATAGGATGGAGAATAGGATATAGGATTGGATAGGATAGAGGATAGGATATGATACAGGATAGGATAGGATAGAGAATAGGATAGGATAGAGGATAGGATAGGGTAGAGGATAGGATAGGATAGAGAATAGGATATAGGATTGGATAGGATAGCGGATAGGATAGGATAGAGGATAGGATAGGATAGAGGATAGGATAGAGGATAGAGGATAGGATAGGATAGTGGATTGGATAGGATAGAGGATAGGATAGGATAGAGGATAGGATAGGATAGAGAATAGGATATAGGATTGGCTAGGATAGAGGATAGAATAGGATAGAGAATAGGATAGGATAGAGGATAGGATAGGATAGAGGATAGGATAGGATAGAGGATAGGATAGGATAGAGGATAGGATAGGGTAGAGGATAGGATAGGATAGAGGATAATATACGGTAGAGGATAGGATAGGATAGAGGATAGAATAGGATAGAGGGTAGAATAGGATAGAGGATAGGATAGGATAGAGGATAGGATAGGATAGAGGATAGGATAGGATAGAGAATAGGATAGGATAGAGGATAGGATAGGATAGAGAATAGGATAGGATAGAGGACAGGATAGGATAGAGGATAGGATAGGGTAGAGGATAGGATAGGATAGAGGATAATATACGGTAGAGGATAGGATAGGATAGAGGATAGGATAGGATAGAGGATAGGATAGGATAGAGGATAGGATAGGATAGAGGATAGGATGGGATAGAGGATAGGATAGGATAGAGGATAGGATAGGATAGAGGATAGGATAGGATAAACGATAGGATAGTATAGAGGATAGGATAGGATAGGATAGAGGATAAGATAGGATAGAGGATAGGATATGATAGAGGATAGGATAGGTTAGAGGTTAGGATAGGATAGAGGATAGGATAGGATAGGATAGAGGATAGGATAGGATAGAGGATAGGATAGGATAGAGGATAGAATAGGATAGAGGATAGGATAGGATAGAGGATAGGATATGATAGACGATAGGATAGGATAGAGGATAGGAAAGGATAGGATAGAGGATAGGATACGATAGAGGATAGGATAGGATAGAGGATAGGATAGGATGGAGAATAGGATATAGGATTGGATAGGATAGAGAATAGGATATGATACAGGATAGGATAGGATAGAGAATAGGATAGGATAGAGGATAGGATAGGGTAGAGGATAGGATAGGATAGAGAATAGGATATAGGATTGGATAGGATAGCGGATAGGATAGGATAGAGGATAGGATAGGATAGAGGATAGGATAGGATAGAGGATAGGATAGAGGATAGAGGATAGGATAGGATAGTGGATTGGATAGGATAGAGGATAGGATAGGATAGAGGATAGGATAGGATAGAGAATAGGATATAGGATTGGCTAGGATAGAGGATAGAATAGGATAGAGGGTAGAATAGGATAGAGGATAGGATAGGATAGAGGATAGGATAGGATAGAGGATAGGATAGGATAGAGAATAGGATAGGATAGAGGATAGGATAGGATAGAGAATAGGATAGGATAGAGGATAGGATAGGATAGAGGATAGGATAGGGTAGAGGATAGGATAGGATAGAGGATAATATACGATAGAGGATAGGATAAGATAGAGGATAGGATAGGATGGAGAATAGGATATAGGATTGGATAGGATAGAGGATAGGATATGATACAGGATAGGATAGGATAGAGAATAGGATAGGATAGAGAATAGGATATAGGATTGGATAGGATATCGGATAGGATAGGATAGAGGATAGGATAGGATAGAGAATAGGATAGGATAGAGGATAGGATAGGATAGAGGATAGGATAGGATTGAGGGTACGATAGGATAGTGGATAGGATAGGATAGAGGGTAGGATAGGATAGAGGATATGATAGGATAGAGGATAGGATAGGATAGAATATAGGATAGAATAGTGGATAGGATAGGATGGAGGATAGGATAGAGGATAGGATAGAGGATAGGATAGGATAGAGGATAGGATACGATAGAGGATAGGATAGGATAGAGGATAGGAAAGGATAAACGATAGGATAGGATAGAGGATAGGATAGGATAGAGGATAGGATAGGATAGAGGATAGGATAGGATAGAGGATAGGATAGGATAGTGGATTGGATAGGATAGAGGATAGGATAGGATAGAGGATAGGATAGGATAGAGAATAGGATATAGGATTGGCTAGGATAGAGGATAGAAAAGGATAGAGGGTAGAATAGGATAGAGGATAGGATAGGATAGAGGATAGGATAGGATAGAGGATAGGATAGGATAGAGAATAGGATAGGATAGAGGATAGGATAGGATAGAGAATAGGATAGGATAGAGGATAGGATAGGATAGAGGATAGGATAGGGTAGAGGATAGGATAGGATAGAGGATAATATACGGTAGAGGATAGGATAGGATAGAGGATAGGATAGGATAGAGGATAGGATAGGATAGAGGATAGGATAGGATAGAGGATAGGATAGGATAGAGGATAGGATAGGATAAACGATAGGATAGTATAGAGGATAGGATAGGATAGAGGATAGGATAGGATAGGATAGTGGATAGGATATGATAGAGGATAGGATAGGATAGAGGATAGGATAGGATAGAGGATAGGATAGGATAGAGGATAGGATAGGATAGAGGATAGGATAGGATAGAGGATAGGATAGGATAGAGGATAGGATAGGATAGAGGATAGGATAGGATAGAGGATAGGATAGGATAGAGGATAGGATAGGATAGAGGATAGGATATGATAGAGGATAGGATAGGATAGAGGATAGGATAGGATAGGATAGAGGATAGGATAGGATAGAGGATAGGATAGGATGGAGAATAGGATATAGGATTGGATAGGATAGAGAATAGGATATAGGATTGGATAGGATAGAGGATAGAATATGATAGAGGATAGGATAGAGGATAGGATAGGATAGAGGATAGGATAGGATAGAGAATAGGATAGGATAGAGGATAGGATAGGATAGAGGATAGGATAGGATTGAGGGTACGATAGGATAGTGGATAGGATAGGATAGAGGGTAGGATACGATAGAGGATATGATAGGATAGAGGATAGGATAGGATAGAGGATAGGATAGAATAGTGGATAGGATAGGATGGAGGATAGGATAGAGGATAGGATAGGATAGAGGATAGGATAGGATAGAGGATAGGATACGATAGAGGATAGGATAGGATAGAGGATAGGAAAGGATAAACGATAGGATAGGATAGAGGATAGGATAGGATAGAGGATAGGATAGGATAGAGGATAGGATAGGATAGTGGATTGGATAGGATAGAGGATAGGATAGGATAGAGGATAGGATAGGATAGAGAATAGGATATAGGATTGGCTAGGATAGAGGATAGAAAAGGATAGAGGGTAGAATAGGATAGAGGATAGGATAGGATAGAGGATAGGATAGGATAGAGGATAGGATAGGATAGAGAATAGGATAGGATAGAGGATAGGATAGGATAGAGAATAGGATAGGATAGAGGATAGGATAGGATAGAGGATAGGATAGGGTAGAGGATAGGATAGGATAGAGGATAATATACGGTAGAGGATAGGATAGGATAGAGGATAGGATAGGATAGAGGATAGGATAGGATAGGATAGTGGATAGGATATGATAGAGGATAGGATAGGATAGAGGATAGGATAGGATAGAGGATAGGATAGGATAGAGGATAGGATAGGGTAGAGGATAGGATAGGATAGAGGATAATATACGGTAGAGGATAGGATAGGATAGAGGATAGAATAGGATAGAGGGTAGAATAGGATAGAGGATAGGATAGGATAGAGGATAGGATAGGATAGAGGATAGGATAGGATAGAGAATAGGATAGGATAGAGGATAGGATAGGATAGAGAATAGGATAGGATAGAGGATAGGATAGGATAGAGGATAGGATAGGGTAGAGGATAGGATAGGATAGAGGATAATATACGGTAGAGGATAGGATAGGATAGAGGATAGAATAGGATAGAGGGTAGAATAGGATAGAGGATAGGATAGGATAGAGGATAGGATAGGATAGAGGATAGGATAGGATAGAGAATAGGATAGGATAGAGGATAGGATAGGATAGAGGATAGGATAGGATAGAGGATAGGATAGGATAGAGGATAGGATGGGATAGAGGATAGGATAGGATAGAGGATAGGATAGGATAGAGGATAGGATAGGATAAACGATAGGATAGTATAGAGGATAGGATAGGATAGGATAGAGGATAAGATAGGATAGAGGATAGGATATGATAGAGGATAGGATAGGTTAGAGGATAGGATAGGATAGAGGATAGGATAGGATAGGATAGAGGATAGGATAGGATAGAGGATAGGATAGGATAGAGGATAGGATAGGATAGAGGATAGGATAGGATAGAGGATAGGATAGGATAAACGATAGGATAGTATAGAGGATAGGATAGGATAGAGGATAGGATAGGATAGGATAGTGGATAGGATATGATAGATTATAGGATAGGATAGAGAATAGGATATAGGATTGGCTAGGATAGAGGATAGAATAGGATAGAGGATAGGATAGGATAGAGGATAGGATATGATAGACGATAGGATAGGGTAGAGGATAGGAAAGGATAGGATAGAGGATAGGATACGATAGAGGATAGGATAGGATAGACGATAGGATAGGATGGAGAATAGGATATAGGATTGGATAGGATAGAGGATAGGATATGATACAGGATAGGATAGGATAGAGAATAGGATAGGATAGAGGATAGGATAGGGTAGAGGATAGGATAGGATAGAGAATAGGATATAGGATTGGATAGGATAGCGGATAGGATAGGATAGAGGATAGGATAGGATAGAGGATAGGATAGAGGATAGAGGATAGGATAGGATAGTGGATTGGATAGGATAGAGGATAGGATAGGATAGAGGATAGGATAGGATAGAGAATAGGATATAGGATTGGCTAGGATAGAGGATAGAATAGGATAGAGAATAGGATAGGATAGAGGATAGGATAGGATAGAGGATAGGATAGGATAGAGGATAGGATAGGATAGAGGATAGGATAGGGTAGAGGATAGGATAGGATAGAGGATAATATACGGTAGAGGATAGGATAGGATAGAGGATAGAATAGGATAGAGGGTAGAATAGGATAGAGGATAGGATAGGATAGAGGATAGGATAGGATAGAGGATAGGATAGGATAGAGAATAGGATAGGATAGAGGATAGGATAGGATAGAGAATAGGATAGGATAGAGGACAGGATAGGATAGAGGATAGGATAGGGTAGAGGATAGGATAGGATAGAGGATAATATACGGTAGAGGATAGGATAGGATAGAGGATAGGATAGGATAGAGGATAGGATAGGATAGAGGATAGGATAGGATAGAGGATAGGATGGGATAGAGGATAGGATAGGATAGAGGATAGGATAGGATAGAGGATAGGATAGGATAAACGATAGGATAGTATAGAGGATAGGATAGGATAGGATAGAGGATAAGATAGGATAGAGGATAGGATATGATAGAGGATAGGATAGGTTAGAGGTTAGGATAGGATAGAGGATAGGATAGGATAGGATAGAGGATAGGATAGGATAGAGGATAGGATAGGATAGAGGATAGAATAGGATAGAGGATAGGATAGGATAGAGGATAGGATATGATAGACGATAGGATAGGATAGAGGATAGGAAAGGATAGGATAGAGGATAGGATACGATAGAGGATAGGATAGGATAGAGGATAGGATAGGATGGAGAATAGGATATAGGATTGGATAGGATAGAGAATAGGATATGATACAGGATAGGATAGGATAGAGAATAGGATAGGATAGAGGATAGGATAGGGTAGAGGATAGGATAGGATAGAGAATAGGATATAGGATTGGATAGGATAGCGGATAGGATAGGATAGAGGATAGGATAGGATAGAGGATAGGATAGGATAGAGGATAGGATAGAGGATAGAGGATAGGATAGGATAGTGGATTGGATAGGATAGAGGATAGGATAGGATAGAGGATAGGATAGGATAGAGAATAGGATATAGGATTGGCTAGGATAGAGGATAGAATAGGATAGAGGGTAGAATAGGATAGAGGATAGGATAGGATAGAGGATAGGATAGGATAGAGGATAGGATAGGATAGAGAATAGGATAGGATAGAGGATAGGATAGGATAGAGAATAGGATAGGATAGAGGATAGGATAGGATAGAGGATAGGATAGGGTAGAGGATAGGATAGGATAGAGGATAATATACGATAGAGGATAGGATAAGATAGAGGATAGGATAGGATGGAGAATAGGATATAGGATTGGATAGGATAGAGGATAGGATATGATACAGGATAGGATAGGATAGAGAATAGGATAGGATAGAGAATAGGATATAGGATTGGATAGGATATCGGATAGGATAGGATAGAGGATAGGATAGGATAGAGAATAGGATAGGATAGAGGATAGGATAGGATAGAGGATAGGATAGGATTGAGGGTACGATAGGATAGTGGATAGGATAGGATAGAGGGTAGGATAGGATAGAGGATATGATAGGATAGAGGATAGGATAGGATAGAATATAGGATAGAATAGTGGATAGGATAGGATGGAGGATAGGATAGAGGATAGGATAGAGGATAGGATAGGATAGAGGATAGGATACGATAGAGGATAGGATAGGATGGAGGATAGGAAAGGATAAACGATAGGATAGGATAGAGGATAGGATAGGATAGAGGATAGGATAGGATAGAGGATAGGATAGGATAGAGGATAGGATAGGATAGTGGATTGGATAGGATAGAGGATAGGATAGGATAGAGGATAGGATAGGATAGAGAATAGGATATAGGATTGGCTAGGATAGAGGATAGAAAAGGATAGAGGGTAGAATAGGATAGAGGATAGGATAGGATAGAGGATAGGATAGGATAGAGGATAGGATAGGATAGAGAATAGGATAGGATAGAGGATAGGATAGGATAGAGAATAGGATAGGATAGAGGATAGGATAGGATAGAGGATAGGATAGGGTAGAGGATAGGATAGGATAGAGGATAATATACGGTAGAGGATAGGATAGGATAGAGGATAGGATAGGATAGAGGATAGGATAGGATAGAGGATAGGATAGGATAGAGGATAGGATAGGATAGAGGATAGGATAGGATAAACGATAGGATAGTATAGAGGATAGGATAGGATAGAGGATAGGATAGGATAGGATAGTGGATAGGATATGATAGAGGATAGGATAGGATAGAGGATAGGATAGGATAGAGGATAGGATAGGATAGAGGATAGGATAGGGTAGAGGATAGGATAGGATAGAGGATAATATACGGTAGAGGATAGGATAGGATAGAGGATAGAATAGGATAGAGGGTAGAATAGGATAGAGGATAGGATAGGATAGAGGATAGGATAGGATAGAGGATAGGATAGGATAGAGAATAGGATAGGATAGAGGATAGGATAGGATAGAGAATAGGATAGGATAGAGGATAGGATAGGATAGAGGATAGGATAGGGTAGAGGATAGGATAGGATAGAGGATAATATACGGTAGAGGATAGGATAGGATAGAGGATAGGCTAGGATAGAGGATAGGATAGGATAGAGGATAGGATAGGATAGAGGATAGGATGGGATAGAGGATAGGATAGGGTAGAGGATAGGATAGGATAGAGAATAGGATATAGGATTGGATAGGATAGCGGATAGGATAGGATAGAGGATAGGATAGGATAGAGGATAGGATAGGATAGAGGATAGGATAGAGGATAGAGGATAGGATAGGATAGTGGATTGGATAGGATAGAGGATAGGATAGGATAGAGGATAGGATAGGATAGAGAATAGGATATAGGATTGGCTAGGATAGAGGATAGAATAGGATAGAGGGTAGAATAGGATAGAGGATAGGATAGGATAGAGGATAGGATAGGATAGAGGATAGGATAGGATAGAGAATAGGATAGGATAGAGGATAGGATAGGATAGAGAATAGGATAGGATAGAGGATAGGATAGGATAGAGGATAGGATAGGGTAGAGGATAGGATAGGATAGAGGATAATATACGATAGAGGATATGATAAGATAGAGGATAGGATAGGATGGAGAATAGGATATAGGATTGGATAGGATAGAGGATAGGATATGATACAGGATAGGATAGGATAGAGAATAGGATAGGATAGAGAATAGGATATAGGATTGGATAGGATATCGGATAGGATAGGATAGAGGATAGGATAGGATAGAGAATAGGATAGGATAGAGGATAGGATAGGATAGAGGATAGGATAGGATTGAGGGTACGATAGGATAGTGGATAGGATAGGATAGAGGGTAGGATAGGATAGAGGATATGATAGGATAGAGGATAGGATAGGATAGAATATAGGATAGAATAGTGGATAGGATAGGATGGAGGATAGGATAGAGGATAGGATAGAGGATAGGATAGGATAGAGGATAGGATACGATAGAGGATAGGATAGGATAGAGGATAGGAAAGGATAAACGATAGGATAGGATAGAGGATAGGATAGGATAGAGGATAGGATAGGATAGAGGATAGGATAGGATAGAGGATAGGATAGGATAGTGGATTGGATAGGATAGAGGATAGGATAGGATAGAGGATAGGATAGGATAGAGAATAGGATATAGGATTGGCTAGGATAGAGGATAGAAAAGGATAGAGGGTAGAATAGGATAGAGGATAGGATAGGATAGAGGATAGGATAGGATAGAGGATAGGATAGGATAGAGAATAGGATAGGATAGAGGATAGGATAGGATAGAGAATAGGATAGGATAGAGGATAGGATAGGGTAGAGGATAGGATAGGATAGAGGATAATATACGGTAGAGGATAGGATAGGATAGAGGATAGAATAGGATAGAGGGTAGAATAGGATAGAGGATAGGATAGGATAGAGGATAGGATAGGATAGAGGATAGGATAGGATAGAGAATAGGATAGGATAGAGGATAGGATAGGATAGAGAATAGGATAGGATAGAGGATAGGATAGGATAGAGGATAGGATAGGATAGAGGATAGGATAGGGTAGAGGATAGGATAGGATAGAGGATAATATACGGTAGAGGATAGGATAGGATAGAGGATAGAATAGGATAGAGGGTAGAATAGGATAGAGGATAGGATAGGATAGAGGATAGGATAGGATAGAGGATAGGATAGGATAGAGAATAGGATAGGATAGAGGATAGGATAGGATAGAGAATAGGATAGGATAGAGGATAGGATAGGATAGAGGATAGGATAGGGTAGAGGATAGGATAGGATAGAGGATAATATACGGTAGAGGATAGGATAGGATAGAGGATAGAATAGGATAGAGGGTAGAATAGGATAGAGGATAGGATAGGATAGAGGATAGGATAGGATAGAGGATAGGATAGGATAGAGAATAGGATAGGATAGAGGATAGGATAGGATAGAGAATAGGATAGGATAGAGGATAGGATAGGATAGAGGATAGGATAGGGTAGAGGATATAATAGGATAGAGGATAATATACGGTAGAGGATAGGATAGGATAGAGGATAGGCTAGGATAGAGGATAGGATAGGATAGAGGATAGGATAGGATAGAGGATAGGATGGGATAGAGGATAGGATAGGATAGGATAGAGGATAAGATAGGATAGAGGATAGGATATGATAGAGGATAGGATAGGTTAGAGGATAGGATAGGATAGAGGATAGGATAGGATAGGATAGAGGATAGGATAGGATAGAGGATAGGATAGGATAGAGGATAGGATAGGATAGAGGATAGGATAGGATAAACGATAGGATAGTATAGAGGATAGGATAGGATAGAGGATAGGATAGGATAGGATAGTGGATAGGATATGATAGATTATAGGATAGGATAGAGAATAGGATATAGGATTGGCTAGGATAGAGGATAGAATAGGATAGAGGATAGGATAGGATAGAGGATAGGATATGATAGACGATAGGATAGGATAGAGGATAGGAAAGGATAGGATAGAGGATAGGATACGATAGAGGATAGGATAGGATAGAGGATAGGATAGGATGGAGAATAGGATATAGGATTGGATAGGATAGAGGATAGGATATGATACAGGATAGGATAGGATAGAGAATAGGATAGGATAGAGGATAGGATAGGGTAGAGGATAGGATAGGATAGAGAATAGGATATAGGATTGGATAGGATAGCGGATAGGATAGGATAGAGGATAGGATAGGATAGAGGATAGGATAGGATAGAGGATAGGATAGGGTAGAGGATAGGATAGGATAGAGGATAATATACGGTAGAGGATAGGATAGGATAGAGGATAGGATAGGATAGAGGATAGGATAGGATAGAGGATAGGATAGGATAGAGGATAGGATAGGATAGAGGATAGGATAGGATAGAGGATAGGATAGGATAGAGGATAGGATAGGATAGAGGATAGGATAGGATAAACGATAGGATAGTATAGAGGATAGGATAGGATAGAGGATAGGATAGGATAGGATAGTGGATAGGATATGATAGAGGATAGGATAGGATAGAGGATAGGATAGGATAGAGGATAGGATAGGATAGAGGATAGGATAGGGTAGAGGATAGGATAGGATAGAGAATAGGATAGGATAGAGGATAGGATAGGATAGAGGATAGGATAGGGTAGAGGATAGGATAGGATAGAGGATAATATACGGTAGAGGATAGGATAGGATAGAGGATAGGATAGGATAGAGGATAGGATAGGATAGAGGATAGGATAGGATAGAGGATAGGATGGGATAGAGGATAGGATAGGATAGAGGACAGGATAGGATAGAGGATAGGATAGGATAAACGATAGGATAGTATAGAGGATAGGATAGGATAGGATAGAGGATAAGATAGGATAGAGGATAGGATATGATAGAGGATAGGATAGGTTAGAGGATAGGATAGGATAGAGGATAGGATAGGATAGGATAGAGGATAGGATAGGATAGAGGATAGGATAGGATAGAGGATAGAATAGGATAGAGGATAGGATAGGATAGAGGATAGGATATGATAGACGATAGGATAGGATAGAGGATAGGAAAGGATAGGATAGAGGATAGGATACGATAGAGGATAGGATAGGATAGAGGATAGGATAGGATGGAGAATAGGATATAGGATTGGATAGGATAGAGAATAGGATATGATACAGGATAGGATAGGATAGAGAATAGGATAGGATAGAGGATAGGATAGGGTAGAGGATAGGATAGGATAGAGAATAGGATATAGGATTGGATAGGATAGCGGATAGGATAGGATAGAGGATAGGATAGGATAGAGGATAGGATAGGATAGAGGATAGGATAGAGGATAGAGGATAGGATAGGATAGTGGATTGGATAGGATAGAGGATAGGATAGGATAGAGGATAGGATAGGATAGAGAATAGGATATAGGATTGGCTAGGATAGAGGATAGAATAGGATAGAGAATAGGATAGGATAGAGGATAGGATAGGATAGAGGATAGGATAGGGTAGAGGATAGGATAGGATAGAGGATAATATACGGTAGAGGATAGGATAGGATAGAGGATAGGATAGGATAGAGGATAGGATAGGATAGAGGATAGGATAGGATAGAGGATAGGATAGGATAGAGGATAGGATAGGATAGAGGATAGGATAGGATAGAGGATAGGATAGGATAAAC
Organism: Halictus rubicundus; assembly: GCF_050948215.1. Lineage (NCBI taxonomy): Eukaryota > Metazoa > Arthropoda > Insecta > Hymenoptera > Halictidae > Halictus > Halictus rubicundus. The sequence goes on along the minus strand of NW_027488723.1, from coordinate 431,637 downwards.
GATAGGATAGTATAGAGGATAGGATAGGATAGAGGATAGGATAGGATAGGATAGTGGATAGGATATGATAGAGGATAGGATAGGATAGAGGATAGGATAGGATAGAGGATAGGATAGGATAGAGGATAGGATAGGGTAGAGGATAGGATAGGATAGAGAATAGGATAGGATAGAGGATAGGATAGGATAGAGGATAGGATAGGGTAGAGGATAGGATAGGATAGAGGATAATATACGGTAGAGGATAGGATAGGATAGAGGATAGGATAGGATAGAGGATAGGATAGGATAGAGGATAGGATGGGATAGAGGATAGGATAGGATAGAGGATAGGATAGGATAGAGGATAGGATAGGATAAACGATAGGATAGTATAGAGGATAGGATAGGATAGGATAGAGGATAAGATAGGATAGAGGATAGGATATGATAGAGGATAGGATAGGTTAGAGGATAGGATAGGATAGAGGATAGGATAGGATAGGATAGAGGATAGGATAGGATAGAGGATAGGATAGGATAGAGGATAGAATAGGATAGAGGATAGGATAGGATAGAGGATAGGATATGATAGACGATAGGATAGGATAGAGGATAGGAAAGGATAGGATAGAGGATAGGATACGATAGAGGATAGGATAGGATAGAGGATAGGATAGGATGGAGAATAGGATATAGGATTGGATAGGATAGAGAATAGGATATGATACAGGATAGGATAGGATAGAGAATAGGATAGGATAGAGGATAGGATAGGGTAGAGGATAGGATAGGATAGAGAATAGGATATAGGATTGGATAGGATAGCGGATAGGATAGGATAGAGGATAGGATAGGATAGAGGATAGGATAGGATAGAGGATAGGATAGAGGATAGAGGATAGGATAGGATAGTGGATTGGATAGGATAGAGGATAGGATAGGATAGAGGATAGGATAGGATAGAGAATAGGATATAGGATTGGCTAGGATAGAGGATAGAATAGGATAGAGGGTAGAATAGGATAGAGGATAGGATAGGATAGAGGATAGGATAGGATAGAGGATAGGATAGGATAGAGAATAGGATAGGATAGAGGATAGGATAGGATAGAGAATAGGATAGGATAGAGGATAGGATAGGATAGAGGATAGGATAGGGTAGAGGATAGGATAGGATAGAGGATAATATACGATAGAGGATAGGATAAGATAGAGGATAGGATAGGATGGAGAATAGGATATAGGATTGGATAGGATAGAGGATAGGATATGATACAGGATAGGATAGGATAGAGAATAGGATAGGATAGAGAATAGGATATAGGATTGGATAGGATATCGGATAGGATAGGATAGAGGATAGGATAGGATAGAGAATAGGATAGGATAGAGGATAGGATAGGATAGAGGATAGGATAGGATTGAGGGTACGATAGGATAGTGGATAGGATAGGGTAGAGGGTAGGATAGGATAGAGGATATGATAGGATAGAGGATAGGATAGGATAGAATATAGGATAGAATAGTGGATAGGATAGGATGGAGGATAGGATAGAGGATAGGATAGAGGATAGGATAGGATAGAGGATAGGATACGATAGAGGATAGGATAGGATAGAGGATAGGAAAGGATAAACGATAGGATAGGATAGAGGATAGGATAGGATAGAGGATAGGATAGGATAGAGGATAGGATAGGATAGTGGATTGGATAGGATAGAGGATAGGATAGGATAGAGGATAGGATAGGATAGAGAATAGGATATAGGATTGGCTAGGATAGAGGATAGAAAAGGATAGAGGGTAGAATAGGATAGAGGATAGGATAGGATAGAGGATAGGATAGGATAGAGGATAGGATAGGATAGAGAATAGGATAGGATAGAGGATAGGATAGGATAGAGAATAGGATAGGATAGAGAATAGGATAGGATAGAGGATAGGATAGGATAGGATAGAGGATAAGATAGGATAGAGGATAGGATATGATAGAGGATAGGATAGGTTAGAGGATAGGATAGGATAGAGGATAGGATAGGATAGGATAGAGGATAGGATAGGATAGAGGATAGGATAGGATAGAGGATAGGATAGGATAGAGGATAGGATAGGATAAACGATAGGATAGTATAGAGGATAGGATAGGATAGAGGATAGGATAGGATAGGATAGTGGATAGGATATGATAGATTATAGGATAGGATAGAGAATAGGATATAGGATTGGCTAGGATAGAGGATAGAATAGGATAGAGGATAGGATAGGATAGAGGATAGGATATGATAGACGATAGGATAGGATAGAGGATAGGAAAGGATAGGATAGAAGATAGGATACGATAGAGGATAGGATAGGATAGAGGATAGGATAGGATGGAGAATAGGATATAGGATTGGATAGGATAGAGGATAGGATATGATACAGGATAGGATAGGATAGAGAATAGGATAGGATAGAGGATAGGATAGGGTAGAGGATAGGATAGGATAGAGAATAGGATATAGGATTGGATAGGATAGCGGATAGGATAGGATAGAGGATAGGATAGGATAGAGGATAGGATAGGATAGAGGATAGGATAGAGGATAGAGGATAGGATAGGATAGAGGATAGGATAGGATAGAGGATAATATACGGTAGAGGATAGGATAGGATAGAGGATAGAATAGGATAGAGGGTAGAATAGGATAGAGGATAGGATAGGATAGAGGATAGGATAGGATAGAGGATAGGATAGGATAGAGAATAGGATAGGATAGAGGATAGGATAGGATAAACGATAGGATAGTATAGAGGATAGGATAGGATAGAGGATAGGATAGGATAGGATAGTGGATAGGATATGATAGAGGATAGGATAGGATAGAGGATAGGATAGGATAGAGGATAGGATAGGATAGAGGATAGGATAGGGTAGAGGATAGGATAGGATAGAGGATAATATACGGTAGAGGATAGGATAGGATAGAGGATAGAATAGGATAGAGGGTAGAATAGGATAGAGGATAGGATAGGATAGAGGATAGGATAGGATAGAGGATAGGATAGGATAGAGAATAGGATAGGATAGAGGATAGGATAGGATAGAGAATAGGATAGGATAGAGGATAGGATAGGATAGAGGATAGGATAGGGTAGAGGATAGGATAGGATAGAGGATAATATACGGTAGAGGATAGGATAGGATAGAGGATAGGATAGGATAGAGGATAGGATAGGATAGAGGATAGGATAGGATAGAGGATAGGATGGGATAGAGGATAGGATAGGATAGAGGATAGGATAGGATAGAGGATAGGATAGGATAAACGATAGGATAGTATAGAGGATAGGATAGGATAGGATAGAGGATAAGATAGGATAGAGGATAGGATATGATAGAGGATAGGATAGGTTAGAGGATAGGATAGGATAGAGGATAGGATAGGATAGGATAGAGGATAGGATAGGATAGAGGATAGGATAGGATAGAGGATAGAATAGGATAGAGGATAGGATAGGATAGAGCATAGGGTATGATAGACGATATGATAGGATAGAGGATAGGAAAGGATAGGATAGAGGATAGGATACGATAAAGGATAGGATAGGATAGAGGATAGGATAGGATGGAGAATAGGATATAGGATTGGATAGGATAAAGAATAGGATATGATACAGGATAGGATAGGATAGAGAATAGGATAGGATAGAGGATAGGATAGGGTAGAGGATAGGATAGGATAGAGAATAGGATATAGGATTGGATAGGATAGCGGATAGGATAGGATAGAGGATAGGATAGGATAGAGGATAGGATAGAGGATAGGATAGAGGATAGAGGATAGGATAGGATAGTGGATTGGATAGGATAGAGGATAGGATAGGATAGAGGATAGGATAGGATAGAGAATAGGATATAGGATTGGCTAGGATAGAGGATAGAATAGGATAGAGGGTAGAATAGGATAGAGGATAGGATAGGATAGAGGATAGGATAGGATAGAGGATAGGATAGGATAGAGAATAGGATAGGATAGAGGATAGGATAGGATAGAGAATAGGATAGGATAGAGGATAGGATAGGATAGAGGATAGGATAGGGTAGAGGATAGGATAGGATAGAGGATAATATACGATAGAGGATAGGATAAGATAGAGGATAGGATAGGATGGAGAATAGGATATAGGATTGGATAGGATAGAGGATAGGATATGATACAGGATAGGATAGGATAGAGAATAGGATAGGATAGAGAATAGGATATAGGATTGGATAGGATATCGGATAGGATAGGATAGAGGATAGGATAGGATAGAGGATAGGATACGATAGAGGATAGGATAGGATAGAGGATAGGATAGGATAGAGGATAGGATAGGAAAGAGGATAGGATAGGATAGAGGATAGGATACGATAGAGGATGGGATAGGATAGAGAATAGGATATAGGATTGGATAGGATAGAGGATAGAATAGGATAGAGGATAGGATCGGATAGCGGATAGGATATGTTAGAGGATAGGATAGGATAGAGGATAGCATAGGATAAACGATAGGATAGGATAGAGGATAGGATAGGATAGAGGATAGGATAGGTTGAGGATAGGATAGGATAGAGGATAGGATAGGATAGAGGATAGGATAGGATAGAGGATAGGATAGGGTAGAGGATAGGATAGGATAGAGGATAATATACGATAGAGGATAGGATAAGATAGAGGATAGGATAGGATGGAGAATAGGATATAGGATTGGATAGGATAGAGGATAGGATATGATACAGGATAGGATAGGATAGAGAATAGGATAGGATAGAGAATAGGATATAGGATTGGATAGGATATCGGATAGGATAGGATAGAGGATAGGATAAGATAGAGGATAGGATACGATAGAGGATAGGATAGGATAGAGGATAGGATAGGATAGAGGATAGGATAGGATAGGATAGAGGATAGGATAGGATAGAGGATAGGATAGGATACAGGATAGGATAGGATAAACGATAGGATAGGATAGAGGATAGGATAGGATAAACGATAGGATAGTATAGAGGATAGGATAGGATAAAGGATAGGATAGGATAGGATATTGGATAGGATATGATAGAGGATAGGATAGGATAGAGGATAGGATAGGATAGAGGATAATATACGGTAGAGGATAGGATAGGATAGAGGATAGGATAGGATAGAGGATAGGATAGGATAGAGGATAATATACGGTAGAGGATAGGATAGGATAGAGGATAGGATAGGATAGAGGATAGGATAGGATAGAGGATAGGATAGGATAGAGGATAGGATAGGATAGAGGATAGGATAGGATAAACGATAGGATAGTATAGAGGATAGGATAGGATAGAGGATAGGATAGGATAGGATAGTGGATAGGATATGATAGAGGATAGGATATTATAGAGGATAGGATAGGATAGAGGATAGGATAGGATAGAGGATAGGATAGGGTAGAGGATAGGATAGGATAGAGGATAATATACGGTAGAGGATAGGATAGGATAGAGAATAGGATATAGGATTGGATAGGATAGAGGATAGAATAGGATAGAGGATAGGATAGGATAGCGGATAGGATATGTTAGAGGATAGGATAGGATAGAGGATAGTATAGGATAAACGATAGGATAGGATAGAGGATAGGATAGGATAGAGGATAGGATAGGATAGAGGATAGGATAGGATAGAGGATAGGATAGGATAGAGGATAGGATAGGATAGAGGATAGGATAGGATAGAGGATAGGATAGGATAGAGGATAGGATAGGATAGAGGATAGGATAGGATAGAGGATAGGATAGGATAGAGGATACGATAGGATAGAGGATAGGATGGGATAGAGGATAGGATAGGATAGAGGATAGGATAGGATAGAGGATAGGATAGGATAAACGATAGGATAGTATAGAGGATAGGATAGGATAGGATAGAGGATAAGATAGGATAGAGGATAGGATATGATAGAGGATAGGATAGGATAGAGGATAGGATAGGATAGGATAGGATAGAGGATAGGATAGGATAGAGGATAGGATAGGATAGAGGATAGGATAGGATAAACGATAGGATAGTATAGAGGATAGGATAGGATAGAGGATAGGATAGGATAGGATAGTGGATAGGATATGATAGAGGATAGGATAGGATAGAGGATAGGATAGGATAGTGGATAGCATAGGATAGTGGATTGGATAGGATAGAGGATAGGATACGATAGATTATAGGATAGGATAGAGAATAGGATATAGGATTGGCTAGGATAGAGGATAGAATAGGATAGAGGATAGGATAGGATAAAGGATAGGATATGATAGACGATAGGATAGGATAGAGGATAGGAAAGGATAGCATAGAGGATAGGATACGATAGAGGATAGGATAGGATAGAGGATAGGATAGGATGGAGAATAGGATATAGGATTGGATAGGATAGAGGATAGGATATGATACAGGATAGGATAGGATAGAGAATAGGATAGGATAGAGGATAGGATGGGGAGAGGATAGGATAGGATAGAGAATAGGATATAGGATTGGATAGGATAGCGGATAGGATAGGATAGACGATAGGATAGGATAGAGGATAGGATAGGATAGAGGATAGGATAGAGGATAGAGGATAGGATAGGATAGTGGATTGGATAGGATAGAGGATAGGATAGGATAGAGGATAGGATAGGATAGAGAATAGGATATAGGATTGGCTAGGATAGAGGATAGAATAGGATAGAGGGTAGAATAGGATAGAGGATAGGATAGGATAGAGGATAGGATAGGATAGAGGATAGGATAGGATAGAGAATAGGATAGGATAGAGGATAGGATAGGATAGAGGATAGGATAGGATAGAGGATAGGATAGGATAGAGGATAGGATAGGATAGAGGATAGGATAGGATATAGGATAGGATAGGATAGAGAATAGGATAGGATAGAGGATAGGATAGGATAGAGGATAGGATAGGATTGAGGGTACGATAGGATAGTGGATAGGGTAGGATAGAGGATAGGATAGGATAGAGGATATGATAGGATAGAGGATAGGATAGGATAGAGGATAGGATAGGATAGAGAATAGGATATAGGATTGGATATGATAGGATAGAGGATACGATATAGGATTGGATAGGATAGAGGATAGGATACGATAGAGGATAGGATAGGATAGAGAATAGGATATAGGATTGGATAGGATAGAGGATAGAATAGGATAGAGGATAGGATACGATAGAGGATAGGATACGATAGAGGATAGGATAGGATAGAGAATAGGATATAGGATTGGATAGGATAGAGGATAGAATAGGATAGAGGATAGGATAGGATAGCGGATAGGATAGGATAGAGGATAGGATAGGATAGAGGATAGGATATGATAGAGGATAGGATAGGATAGAGGATAGGATAGGATAGGATAGAGGATAGGATAGGATAGAGGATAGGATAGGATGGAGAATAGGATATAGGATTGGATAGGATAGAGAATAGGATATAGGATTGGATAGGATAGAGGATAGAATATGATAGAGGATAGGATAGGATAGAGGATAGGATAGGATAGAGGATAGGATAGGATAGAGGATAGGATAGGATAGAGGATAGGATAGGATAGAGAATAGGATAGGATAGAGGATAGGATAGGATAGAGGATAGGATAGGATTGAGGGTACGATAGGATAGTGGATAGGGTAGGATAGAGGATAGGATAGGATAGAGGATATGATAGGATAGAGGATAGGATAGGATAGAGGATAGGATAGGATAGAGAATAGGATATAGGATTGGATATGATAGAGGATAGAATAGGATAGAGGATAAGATAGGATAGAGGATAGGATATGATAGAGGATAGGATAGGATAGAGGATAGGATAGGATAGAGCATAGGATAGGATAGAGGATAGCATAGGATAGGATAGAGGATAGGATAGGATAGAGGATAGGATAGGATGAAGAATAGGATATAGGATTGGATAGGATAGAGAATAGGATATAGGATTGGATAGGATAGAGGATAGAATATGATAGAGGATAGGATAGGATAGAGGATAGGATAGGATAGAGGATAGGATAGGATAGGATAGAGCATAGGATAGAGGATAGGATAGGATAGAGGATAGGATAGGATAGATGATAGGATAGGATAGAGGATAGGATAGGATAGAGGATAGGATAGGATAGTGGATTGGATAGGATAGAGGATAGGATAGGATAGAGGATAGGATAGGATAGAGGATAGGATAGGATAGAGGATAGGATATGATAGAGGATAGGATAGGATAGAGGATAGGATAGGATAGGATAGAGGATAGGATAGGATAGAGGATAGGGTAGGATGGAGAATAGGATATAGGATTGGATAGGATAGAGAATAGGATATAGGATTGGATAGGATAGAGGATAGAATATGATAGAGGATAGGATAGGATAGAGGATAGGATAGGATAGAGGATAGGATAGGATAGGATAGAGGATAGGATAGGATAGAGGATAGGATAGGATAGGATAGAGGATAGGATAGAGGATAGGATAGGATAGAGGATAGGATAGGATAGAGAATAGGATAGGATAGAGGATAGGATAGCATAGAGGATAGGATAGGATTGAGGGTACGATAGGATAGTGGATAGGATAGGATAGAGGGTAGGATAGGATAGAGGATATGATAGGATAGAGGATAGGATAGGATAGAGGATAGGATAGAATAGTGGATAGGATAGGATGGAGGATAGGATAGAGGATAGGATAGAGGATAGGATAGGATAGAGGATAGGATACGATAGAGGATAGGATAGGATAGAGGATAGGAAAGGATAAACGATAGGATAGGATAGAGGGTAGGATAGGATAGAGGATAGGATAGGATAGAGGATAGGATAGGATAGAGGATAGGATAGGATAGTGGATTGGATAGGATAGAGGATAGGATAGGATAGAGGATAGGATAGTATAGAGGATAGGATAGGATAGAGGATAGGATAGGATAGAGGATAGGATAGGATAGTGGATAGGATATGATAGAGGATAGGATAGGATAGAGGATAGGATAGAATAGTGGAGAGGATAGGATGGAGGATAGGATAGAGTATAGGATAGAGGATAGGATAGAGGATAGGATAGGATAGAGGATAGGATACGATAGAGGATAGGATAGGATAGAGGATAGGAAAGGATAAACGATAGGATAGGATAGAGGATAGGATAGGATAGAGGATAGGATAGGATAGAGGATAGGATAGGATAGTGGATTGGATAGGATAGAGGATAGGATAGGATAGAGGATAGGATAGTATCGAGGATAGGATAGGATAGAGGATAGGATGGGATAGAGGATAGGATAGGTTAGTGGATAGGATATGATAGAGGATAGGATAGGATAGAGGATAGGATAGGATAGTGGATAGGATAGGATAGTGGATTGGATAGGATAGAGGATAGGATACGATAGATTATAGGATAGGATAGAGAATAGGATATAGGATTGGCTAGGATAGAGGATAGAATAGGATAGAGGATAGGATAGGATAGAGGATAGGATATGATAGACGATAGGATAGGATAGAGGATAGGAAAGGATAGGATAGAGGATAGGACACGATAGAGGATAGGATAGGATAGAGGATAGGATAGGATGGAGAATAGGATATAGGATTGGATAGGATAGAGGATAGGATATGATACAGGATAGGATAGGATAGAGAATAGGATAGGATAGAGGATAGGATAGGGTAGAGGATACGATAGGATATAGGAGTGGATAGGATAGCGGATAGTATAGGATAGAGGATAGGATAGGATAGAGGATAGGATATGATAGAGGATAGGATAGGATAGAGGATAGGATAGGATAGTGGATTGGATAGGATAGAGGATAGGATAGGATAGAGAATAGGATAGGATAGAGGATAGGATAGGATAGAGGATAGGATAGGGTAGAGGATAGGATAGGATAGAGGATAATATACGGTAGAGGATAGGATAGGATAGAGGATAGGATAGGATAGAGGATAGGATAGGATAGAGGATAGGATAGGATAGAGGATAGGATAGGATAGAGGATAGGATAGGATAGAGGATAGGATAGGATAGAGGATAGGATAGGATAGAGGATAGGATAGGATAGAGGATAGGATAGAATAGTGGATAGGATAGGATAGAGGATAGAATAGAGGATAGGATAGGATAGAGGATAGGATAGGATAGATGATAGGATACGATAGAGGATAGGATAGGATAGAGAATAGGATATAGGATTGGATAGGATAGAGGATAGAATAGGATAGAGGATAGGATAGGATAGAGGATAGGATAGGATAGAGAATAGGATATAGGATTGGATATGATAGGATAGAATACGATATAGGATTGGATAGGATAGAGGATAGGATACGATAGAGGATAGGATAGGATAGAGAATAGGATATAGGATTGGATAGGATAGAGGATAGAATAGGATAGAAGATAGGATAGGATAGAGGATAGGATATGATAGAGGATAGGATAGGATAGAGGATAGGATAGGATAGAGGATAGGATAATATAGAGGATAGGATACGATAGAGGATAGGATAGGATAGAGAATAGGATATAGGATTGGATAGTATAGAGGATAGAATAGGATAGAGGATAGGATAGGATATCGGATAGGATAGGTTGAGGATAGGATAGGATAGAGGATACGATATAGGATTGGATAGGATAGAGGATAGGATACGATAGAGAATAGGATAGGATAGAGAATAGGATATAGGATTGGATAGGATAGAGGATAGAATAGGATAGAGGATAGGATTGGATAGAGGATAGGATATGATAGAGGATAGGATAGGATAGAGGATAGGATAGGATAGAGGATAGGATAGGATAGAGGATAGGATACGATAGAGGATAGGATAGGATAGAGAATAGGATATAGGATTGGATAGGATAGAGGATAGAATAGGATAGAGGATAGGATAGGATAGCGGATAGGATATGTTAGAGGATAGGATAGGATAGAGGATAGGATAGGATAAACGATAGGATAGGATAGAGGATAGGATAGGATAGAGGATAGGATAGGATAGAGGATAGGATAGGATAGAGGATAGGATAGGATAGAGGATAGGATAGGATAGAGGATAGGATAGGATAGAGGATAGGATAGGATAGAGGATAGGATAGGATAGAGGATAGGATAGGATAGAGGATAGGATAGGATAGAGGATAGGATAGGATAGAGGATAGGATAGGATAGAGGATAGGATAGGATAGAGGATAGGATAGGATAGAGGATAGGATAGGATAGAGGATAGGATATAGGATTGGATAGGATAGAGGATAGGATATGATAGAGGATAGAATAGGATAGAGGATAAGATAGGATAGAGGATAGGATATGATAGAGGATAGGATAGGATAGAGGATAGGATAGGATAGAGGATAGGATAGGATAGAGGATAGGATAGGATAGAGGATAGGATAGGATAGAGGATAGGATAGGATAGAGGATAGGATAGGATAGAGGATAGGATAGGATAGAGGATAGGATAGGATTGAGGGTACGATAGGATAGAGGATAGGATAGGATAGAGGATAGGATAGGATAGAGGATATGATAGGATAGAGGATAGGATAGGATAGAGGATAGGATAGGATAGAGAATAGGATATAGGATTGGATATAATAGAGGATAGAATAGGATAGAGGATAAGATAGGATAGAGGATAGGATATGATAGAGGATAGGATAGGATAGAGGATAGGATAGGATAGAGGATAGGATAGGATAGAGGATAGGATAGGATAGGATAGAGGATAGGATAGAGGATACGATAGGATAGAGGATAGGATAGGATAGAGAATAGGATAGGATAGAGAATAGGATAGGATAGAGGATAGGATAGGATAGAGGATAGGATAGGATTGAGGATAGGATAGGATTGAGGGTACGATAGGATAGTGGATAGGGTAGGATAGAGGATAGGATAGGATAGAGGATATGATAGGATAGAGGATAGGATAGGATAGAGGATAGGATAGGATAGAGAATAGGATATAGGATTGGATATGATAGAGGATAGAATAGGATAGAGGATAAGATAGGATAGAGGATAGGATATGATAGAGGATAGGATAGGATAGAGGGTAGGATAGGATAGAGGATAGGATAGAATAGAGGATAGGATAGGATAGAGGATAGGATAGGATAGAGGATAGGATAGGATAGAGGATAGGATAGGATAGAGAATAGGATAGGATAGAGGATAGGATAGGATAGAGAATAGGATAGGATAGAGGATAGGATAGGATAGAGGATAGGATAGGATTGAGGGTACGATAGGATAGTGGATAGGGTAGGATAGAGGATAGGATAGGATAGAGGATATGATAGGATAGAGGATAGGATAGGATAGAGGATAGGATAGGATAGAGAATAGGATATAGGATTGGATATGATAGAGGATAGAATAGGATAGAGGATAGGATAGGATAGAGGATAGGATAGGATAGAGGATAGGATAGGATAGAGGATAGGATAGGATAGGATAGAGGATAGGATAGGATAGGTGATAGGATAGGATGGAGAATAGGATATAGGATTGGATAGGATAGAGAATAGGATATAGGATTGGATAGGATAGAGGATAGAATATGACAGAGGATAGGATAGGATAGAGGATAGGATAGGATAGAGGATAGGATAGGATAGGATAGAGGATAGGATAGAGGATAGGATAGGATAGAGGATAGAGGATAGGATAGGATAGAGGATAGGATAGGATAGAGGATAGGATAGGATAGAGGATAGGATAGGATAGAGGATAGGATAGGATAGGATAGAGGATAGGATAGAGGATACGATAGGATAGAGGATAGGATAGGATAGAGAATAGGATAGGATAGAGAATAGGATAGGATAGAGGATAGGATAGGATAGAGGATAGGATAGGATTGAGGATAGGATAGGATTGAGGGTACGATAGGATAGTGGATAGGGTAGGATAGAGGATAGGATAGGATAGAGGATATGATAGGATAGAGGATAGGATAGGATAGAGGATAGGATAGGATAGAGAATAGGATATAGGATTGGATATGATAGAGGATAGAATAGGATAGAGGATAAGATAGGATAGAGGATAGGATATGATAGAGGATAGGATAGGATAGAGGATAGGATAGGATAGAGCATAGGATAGGATAGAGGATAGCATAGGATAGGATAGAGGATAGGATATGATAGAGGATAGGATAGGATAGAGGATAGGATAGGATAGGATAGAGGATAGGATAGGATAGAGGATAGGGTAGGATGGAGAATAGGATATAGGATTGGATAGGATAGAGAATAGGATATAGGATTGGATAGGATAGAGGATAGAATATGATAGAGGATAGGATAGGATAGAGGATAGGATAGGATAGAGGATAGGATAGGATAGGATAGAGGATAGGATAGAGGATAGGATAGGATAGAGGATAGGATAGGATAGGATAGAGGATAGGATAGAGGATAGGATAGGATAGAGGATAGGATAGGATAGAGAATAGGATAGGATAGAGGATAGGATAGGATAGAGGATAGGATAGGATTGAGGGTACGATAGGATAGTGGATAGGATAGGATAGAGGGTAGGATAGGATAGAGGATATGATAGGATAGAGGATAGGATAGGATAGAGGATAGGATAGAATAGTGGATAGGATAGGATGGAGGATAGGATAGAGGATAGGATAGAGGATAGGATAGGATAGAGGATAGGATACGATAGAGGATAGGATAGGATAGAGGATAGGAAAGGATAAACGATAGGATAGGATAGAGGATAGGATAGGATAGAGGATAGGATAGGATAGAGGATAGGATAGGATAGAGGATAGGATAGGATAGTGGATTGGATAGGATAGAGGATAGGATAGGATAGAGGATAGGATAGTATAGAGGATAGGATAGGATAGAGGATAGGATAGGATAGAGGATAGGATAGGATAGTGGATAGGATATGATAGAGGATAGGATAGGATAGAGGATAGGATAGAATAGTGGATAGGATAGGATGGAGGATAGGATAGAGGATAGGATAGAGGATAGGATAGAGGATAGGATAGGATAGAGGATAGGATACGATAGAGGATAGGATAGGATAGAGGATAGGAAAGGATAAACGATAGGATAGGATAGAGGATAGGATAGGATAGAGGATAGGATAGGATAGAGGATAGGATAGGATAGTGGATTGGATAGGATAGAGGATAGGATAGGATAGAGGATAGGATAGTATAGAGGATAGGATAGGATAGAGGATAGGATAGGATAGAGGATAGGATAGGTTAGTGGATAGGATATGATAGAGGATAGGATAGGATAGAGGATAGGATAGGATAGTGGATAGGATAGGATAGTGGATTGGATAGGATAGAGGATAGGATACGATAGATTATAGGATAGGATAGAGAATAGGATATAGGATTGGCTAGGATAGAGGATAGAATAGGATAGAGGATAGGATAGGATAGAGGATAGGATATGATAGACGATAGGATAGGATAGAGGATAGGAAAGGATAGGATAGAGGATAGGATACGATAGAGGATAGGATAGGATAGAGGATAGGATAGGATGGAGAATAGGATATAGGATTGGATAGGATAGAGGATAGGATATGATACAGGATAGGATAGGATAGAGAATAGGATAGGATAGAGGATAGGATAGGGTAGAGGATACGATAGGATAGAGAATAGGATATAGGAGTGGATAGGATAGCGGATAGGATAGGATAAAGGATAGGATAGGATAGAGGATAGGATAGGATAGAGGATAGGATAGGATAGAGGATAGGATAGGATAGGATAGTGGATTGGATAGGATAGAGGATAGGATAGGATAGAGGATAGGATAGGATAGAGAATAGGATATAGGATTGGCTAGGATAGAGGATAGAATAGGATAGAGGGTAGAATAGGATAGAGGATAGGATAGGATAGAGGATAGGATAGGATAGAGGATAGGATAGGATAGAGAATAGGATAGGATAGAGGATAGGATAGGATAGAGAATAGGATAGTATAGAGGATAGGATAGGATAGAGGATAGGATAGGGTAGAGGATAGGATAGGATAGAGGATAATATACGGTAGAGGATAGGATAGGATAGAGGATAGGATAGGATAGAGGATAGGATAGGATAGAGGATAGGATAGGATAGAGGATAGGATAGGATAGAGGATAGGATAGGATAGAGGATAGGATAGGATAAACGATAGGATAGTATAGAGGATAGGATAGGATAGGATAGAGGATAGGATAGGATAGTGGATAGGATATGATAGAGGATAGGATAGGATAGAGGATAGGATAGGATAGTGGATAGGATAGGATAGTGGATTGGATAGGATAGAGGATAGGATACGATAGATTATAGGATAGGATAGAGAATAGGATATAGGATTGGCTAGGATAGAGGATAGAATAGGATAGAGGATAGGATAGGATAGAGGATACTATATGATAGACGATAGGATAGGATAGAGGATAGGAAAGGATAGGATAGAGGATAGGATACGATAGAGGATAGGATAGGATAGAGGATAGGATAGGATGGAGAATAGGATATAGGATTGGATAGGATAGAGGATAGGATATGATACAGGATAGGATAGGATAGAGAATAGGATAGGATAGAGGATAGGATAGGATAGAGGATAGGATACGATAGAGGATAGGATAGGATAGAGGATAGGATAGGATAGACGATAGGATAGGATAGAGGATAGGATAGTATAGAGGATAGGATAGGATAGCGGATAGGATAGGATAGAGGATAGGATAGGATAGAGGATAGGATAGAATAGTGGATAGGATAGGATAGAGGATAGAATAGAGGATAGGATAGGATAGAGGATAGGATAGGATAGATGATAGGATACGATAGAGGATAGGATAGGATAGAGAATAGGATATAAGATTGGATAGGATAGAGGATAGAATAGGATAGAGGATAGGATAGGATAGAGGATAGGATAGGATAGAGAATAAGATATAGGATTGGATATGATAGGATAGAGGATACGATATAGGATTGGATAGGATAGAGGATAGGATACGATAGAGGATAGGATAGGATAGAGAATAGGATATAGGATTGGATAGGATAGAGGATAGAATAGGATAGAAGATAGGATAGGATAGAGGATAGGATATAATAGAGGATAGGATAGGATAGAGGATAGGATAGGATAGAGGATAGGATAGGATAGAGGATAGGATAGGATAGAGGATAGGATACGATAGAGGATAGGATAGGATAGAGAATAGGATATAGGATTGGATAGGATAGAGGATAGAATAGGATAGAGGATAGGATAGGATATCGGATAGGATAGGTTGAGGATAGGATAGGATAGAGGATACGATATAGGATTGGATAGGATAGAGGATAGGATACGATAGAGAATAGGATAGGATAGAGAATAGGATATAGGATTGGATAGGATAGAGGATAGAATAGGATAGAGGATAGGATTGGATAGAGGATAGGATATGATAGAGGATAGGATAGGATAGAGGATAGGATAGGATAGAGGATAGGATAGGATAGAGGATAGGATACGATAGAGGATAGGATAGGATAGAGAATAGGATATAGGATTGGATAGGATAGAGGATAGAATAGGATAGAGGATAGGATAGGATAGCGGATAGGATATGTTAGAGGATAGGATAGGATAGAGGATAGGATAGGATAAACGATAGGATAGGATAGAGGATAGGATAGGATAGAGGATAGGATAGGATAGAGGATAGGATAGGATAGAGGATAGGATAGGATAGAGGATAGGATAGGATAGAGGATACGATAGGATAGAGGATAGGATAGGATAGAGGATAGGATAGGATAGAGGATAGGATAGGATAGAGGATAGGATAGGATATAGGATTGGATAGGATAGAGGATAGGATATGATAGAGGATAGAATAGGATAGAGGATAAGATAGGATAGAGGATAGGATATGATAGAGGATAGGATAGGATAGAGGATAGGATAGGATAGAGGATAGGATAGGATAGAGGATAGGATATGATAGAGGATAGGATAGGATAGAGGATAGGATAGGATAGAGGATAGGATAGGATAGAGGATAGGATAGGATAGAGGATAGGATAGGATTGAGGGTACGATAGGATAGTGGATAGGGTAGGATAGAGGATATGATAGGATAGAGGATAGGATAGGATAGAGGATAGGATAGGATAGAGAATAGGATATAGGATTGGATATGATAGAGGATAGAATAGGATAGAGGATAAGATAGGATAGAGGATAGGATATGATAGAGGATAGGATAGGATAGAGGATAGGATAGGATAGAGGATAGGATAGGATAGAGGATAGGATAGGATAGGATAGAGGATAGGATAGAGGATACGATAGGATAGAGGATAGGATAGAGGATACGATAGGATAGAGGATAGGATAGGATAGAGAATAGGATAGGATAGAGAATAGGATAGGATAGAGGATAGGATAGGATAGAGGATAGGATAGGATTGAGGATAGGATAGGATTGAGGGTACGATAGGATAGTGGATAGGGTAGGATAGAGGATAGGATAGGATAGAGGATATGATAGGATAGAGGATAGGATAGGATAGAGGATAGGATAGGATAGAGAATAGGATATAGGATTGGATATGATAGAGGATAGAATAGGATAGAGGATAAGATAGGATAGAGGATAGGATATGATAGAGGATAGGATAGGATAGAGGGTAGGATAGGATAGAGGATAGGATAGAATAGAGGATAGGATAGGATAGAGGATAGGATAGGATAGAGGATAGGATAGGATAGAGGATAGGATAGGATAGAGAATAGGATAGGATAGAGGATAGGATAGGATAGAGAATAGGATAGGATAGAGGATAGGATAGGATAGAGGATAGGATAGGATTGAGGGTACGATAGGATAGTGGATAGGGTAGGATAGAGGATAGGATAGGATAGAGGATATGATAGGATAGAGGATAGGATAGGATAGAGGATAGGATAGGATAGAGAATAGGATATAGGATTGGATATGATAGAGGATAGAATAGGATAGACGATAAGATAGGATAGAGGATAGGATATGATAGAGGAAAGGATAGGATAGAGGATAGGATAGGATAGAGGATAGGATAGGATAGAGGATAGGATAGGATAGGATAGAGGATAGGATAGGATAGGTGATAGGATAGGATGGAGAATAGGATATAGGATTGGATAGGATAGAGAATAGGATATAGGATTGGATAGGATAGAGGATAGAATATGACAGAGGATAGGATAGGATAGAGGATAGGATAGGATAGAGGATAGGATAGGATAGAGGATAGGATAGGATAGGATAGAGGATAGGATAGAGGATAGGATAGGATAGAGGATAAAGGATAGGATAGGATAGAGGATAGGATAGGATAGATGATAGGATAGGATAGAGGATAGGATAGGATAGAGGATAGGATAGGATAGAGGATAGGATAGGATAGAGGATAGGATATGATAGAGGATAGGATAGGATAGAGGATAGGATACGATAGGATAGAGGATAGGATAGGATAGAGGATAGGATAGGATGGAGAATAGGATATAGGATTGGATAGGATAGAGAATAGGATATAGGATTGGATAGGATAGAGGATAGAATATGATAGAGGATAGAATAGGATAGAGGATAGGATAGGATAGAGGATAGGATAGGATAGGATAGAGGATAGGATAGAGGATAGGATAGGATAGAGGATAGGATAGAGGATAGGATAGGATAGAGGATAGGATAGGATAGAGGATAGGATAGGATAGGATAGAGGATAGGATAGAGGATAGGATAGGATAGAGGATAGGATAGGATAGAGAATAGGATAGGATAGAGGATAGGATAGGATAGATGATAGGATAGGATAGAGGATAGGATAGGATTGAGGGTACGATAGGATAGTGGATAGGATAGGATAGAGGGTAGGATAGGATAGAGGATATGATAGGATAGAGGATAGGATAGGATAGAGGATAGGATAGAATAGTGGATAGGATAGGATGGAGGATAGGATAGAGGATAGGATAGAGGATAGGATAGGATAGAGGATAGGATACGATAGAGGATAGGAAAGGATAGGATAGAGGATAGGATACGATAGAGGATAGGATAGGATAGAGGATAGGATAGGATGGAGAATAGGATATAGGATTGGATAGGATAGAGGATAGGATATGATACAGGATAGGATAGGATAGAGGATAGGATAGGATAGAGGATAGGATAGGATAGTGGATAGGATATGATAGAGGATAGGATAGGATAGAGGATAGGATAGAATAGTGGATAGGATAGGATGGAGGATAGGATAGAGGATAGGATAGAGGATAGGATAGGATAGAGGATAGGATACGATAGAGGATAGGATAGGATAGAGGATAGGAAAGGATAAACGATAGGATAGGATAGAGGATAGGATAGGATAGAGGATAGGATAGGATAGAGGATAGGATAGGATAGAGGATAGGATAGGATAGAGGATAGGATAGGATAGAGGATAGGATAGGATGGAGAATAGGATATAGGATTGGATAGGATAGAGGATAGGATATGATACAGGATAGGATAGGATAGAGAATAGGATAGGATAGAGGATAGGATAGGGTAGAGGATACGATAGGATAGAGAATAGGATATAGGAGTGGACAGGATAGCGGATAGGATAGGATAGAGGATAGGATAGGATAGAGGATAGGATAGGATAGAGGATAGGATAGGATAGAGGATAGGATAGGATAGTGGATTGGATAGGATAGAGGATAGGATAGGATAGAGGATAGGATAGGATAGAGAATAGGATATAGGATTGGCTAGGATAGAGGATAGAATAGGATAGAGGGTAGAATAGGATAGAGGATAGGATAGGATAGAGGATAGGATAGGATAGAGGATAGGATAGGATAGAGAATAGGATAGGATAGAGGATAGGATAGGATAGAGAATAGGATAGGATAGAGGATAGGATAGGATAGAGGATAGGATAGGGTAGAGGATAGGATAGGATAGAGGATAATATACGGTAGAGGATAGGATAGGATAGAGGATAGGATAGAGGATAGGATAGGATAGAGGATAGGATAGGATAGAGGATAGGATAGGATAGAGGATAGGATAGGATAGAGGATAGGATAGGATAGAGGATAGGATAGGATAGAGGATAGGATAGGATAGAGGATAGGATAGGATAGAGGATAGGATAGGATAGAGGATAGGATAGGATAGAGGATAGGATAGGATAAACGATAGGATAGTATAGAGGATAGGATAGGATAGGATAGAGGATAGGATAGGATAGTGGATAGGATATGATAGAGGATAGGATAGGATAGAGGATAGGATAGGATAGTGGATAGGATAGGATAGTGGATTGGATAGGATAGAGGATAGGATACGATAGATTATAGGATAGGATAGAGAATAGGATATAGGATTGGCTAGGATAGAGGATAGAATAGGATAGAGGATAGGATAGGATAGAGGATACTATATGATAGACGATAGGATAGGATAGAGGATAGGAAAGGATAGGATAGAGGATAGGATACGATAGAGGATAGGATAGGATAGAGGATAGGATAGGATGGAGAATAGGATATAGGATTGGATAGGATAGAGGATAGGATATGATACAGGGTAGGATAGGATAGAGAATAGGATAGGATAGAGGATAGGATAGGATAGAGGATAGGATACGATAGAGGATAGGATAGGATAGAGGATAGGATAGGATAGACGATAGGATAGGATAGAGGATAGGATAGTATAGAGGATAGGATAGGATAGCGGATAGGATAGGATAGAGGATAGGATAGGATAGAGGATAGGATAGAATAGTGGATAGGATAGGATAGAGGATAGAATAGAGGATAGGATAGGATAGAGGATAGGATAGGATAGATGATAGGATACGATAGAGGATAGGATAGGATAGAGAATAGGATATAAGATTGGATAGGATAGAGGATAGAATAGGATAGAGGATAGGATAGGATAGAGGATAGGATAGGATAGAGAATAAGATATAGGATTGGATATGATAGGATAGAGGATACGATATAGGGTTGGATAGGATAGAGGATAGGATACGATAGAGGATAGGATAGGATAGAGAATAGGATATAGGATTTAATAGGATAGAGGATAGAATAGGATAGAAGATAGGATAGGATAGAGGATAGGATATGATAGAGGATAGGATAGGATAGAGGATAGGATAGGATAGAGGATAGGATAGGATAGAGGATAGGATACGATAGAGGATAGGATAGGATAGAGAATAGGATATAGGATTGGATAGGATAGAGGATAGAATAGGATAGAGGATAGGATAGGATATCGGATAGGATAGGTTGAGGATAGGATAGGATAGAGGATACGATATAGGATTGGATAGGATAGAGGATAGAATATGACAGAGGATAGGATAGGATAGAGGATAGGATAGGATAGAGGATAGGATAGGATAGGATAGAGGATAGGATAGAGGATAGGATAGGATAGAGGATAGAGGATAGGATAGGATAGAGGATAGGATAGGATAGATGATAGGATAGGATAGAGGATAGGATAGGATAGAGGATAGGATAGGATAGTGGATTGGATAGGATAGAGGATAGGATAGGATAGAGGATAGGATAGGATAGAGGATAGGATAGGATAGAGGATAGGATATGATAGAGGATAGGATAGGATAGAGGATAGGATAGGATAGGATAGAGGATAGGATAGGATAGAGGATAGGATAGGATGGAGAATAGGATATAGGATTGGATAGGATAGAGAATAGGATATAGGATTGGATAGGATAGAGGATAGAATATGATAGAGGATAGGATAGGATAGAGGATAGGATAGGATAGAGGATAGGATAGGATAGGATAGGATAGAGGATACGATATAGGATTGGATAGGATAGAGGATAGGATACGATAGAGAATAGGATAGGATAGAGAATAGGATATAGGATTGGATAGGATAGAGGATAGAATAGGATAGAGGATAGGATTGGATAGAGGATAGGATATGATAGAGGATAGGATAGGATAGAGGATAGGATAGAGGATACGATAGGATAGAGGATAGGATAGGATAGAGAATAGGATAGGATAGAGAATAGGATAGGATAGAGGATAGGATAGGATAGAGGATAGGATAGGATTGAGGATAGGATAGGATTGAGGGTACGATAGGATAGTGGATAGGGTAGGATAGAGGATAGGATAGGATAGAGGATATGATAGGATAGAGGGTAGGATAGGATAGAGGATAGGATAGGATAGAGAATAGGATATAGGATTGGATACGATAGAGGATAGAATAGGATAGAGGATAAGATAGGATAGAGGATAGGATATGATAGAGGATAGGATAGGATAGAGAATAGGATAGGATAGAGGATAGGATAGGATAGAGAATAGGATAGGATAGAGGATAGGATAGGATAGAGGATAGGATAGGGTAGAGGATAGGATAGGATAGAGGATAATATACGGTAGAGGATAGGATAGGATAGAGGATAGGATAGGATAGAGGATAGGATAGGATAGAGGATAGGATAGGATAGAGGATAGGATAGGATAGAGGATAGGATAGGATAGAGGATAGGATAGGATAGAGGATAGGATAGGATAGAGGATAGGATAGGATAAACGATAGGATAGTATAGAGGATAGGATAGGATAGGATAGAGGATAGGATAGGATAGTGGATAGGATATGATAGAGGATAGGATAGGATAGAGGATAGGATAGGATAGTGGATAGGATAGGATAGTGGATTGGATAGGATAGAGGATAGGATACGATAGATTATAGGATAGGATAGAGAATAGGATATAGGATTGGCTAGGATAGAGGATAGAATAGGATAGAGGATAGGATAGGATAGAGGATACTATATGATAGACGATAGGATAGGATAGAGGATAGGAAAGGATAGGATAGAGGATAGGATACGATAGAGGATAGGATAGGATAGAGGATAGGATAGGATGGAGAATAGGATATAGGATTGGATAGGATAGAGGATAGGATATGATACAGGATAGGATAGGATAGAGAATAGGATAGGATAGAGGATAGGATAGGATAGAGGATAGGATACGATAGAGGATAGGATAGGATAGAGGATAGGATAGGATAGACGATAGGATAGGATAGAGGATAGGATAGTATAGAGGATAGGATAGGATAGCGGATAGGATAGGATAGAGGATAGGATAGGATAGAGGATAGGATAGAATAGTGGATAGGATAGGATAGAGGATAGAATAGAGGATAGGATAGGATAGAGGATAGGATAGGATAGATGATAGGATACGATAGAGGATAGGATAGGATAGAGAATAGGATATAAGATTGGATAGGATAGAGGATAGAATAGGATAGAGGATAGGATAGGATAGAGGATAGGATAGGATAGAGAATAAGATATAGGATTGGATATGATAGGATAGAGGATACGATATAGGATTGGATAGGATAGAGGATAGGATACGATAGAGGATAGGATAGGATAGAGAATAGGATATAGGATTGGATAGGATAGAGGATAGAATAGGATAGAAGATAGGATAGGATAGAGGATAGGATATGATAGAGGATAGGATAGGATAGAGGATAGGATAGGATAGAGGATAGGATAGGATAGAGGATAGGATACGATAGAGGATAGGATAGGATAGAGAATAGGATATAGGATTGGATAGGATAGAGGATAGAATAGGATAGAGGATAGGATAGGATATCGGATAGGATAGGTTGAGGATAGGATAGGATAGAGGATACGATATAGGATTGGATAGGATAGAGGATAGGATACGATAGAGAATAGGATAGGATAGAGAATAGGATATAGGATTGGATAGGATAGAGGATAGAATAGGATAGAGGATAGGATTGGATAGAGGATAGGATATGATAGAGGATAGGATAGGATAGAGGATAGGATAGAGGATACGATAGGATAGAGGATAGGATAGGATAGAGAATAGGATAGGATAGAGAATAGGATAGGATAGAGGATAGGATAGGATAGAGGATAGGATAGGATTGAGGATAGGATAGGATTGAGGGTACGATAGGATAGTGGATAGGGTAGGATAGAGGATAGGATAGGATAGAGGATATGATAGGATAGAGGATAGGATAGGATAGAGGATAGGATAGGATAGAGAATAGGATATAGGATTGGATACGATAGAGGATAGAATAGGATAGAGGATAAGATAGGATAGAGGATAGGATATGATAGAGGATAGGATAGGATAGAGGGTAGGATAGGATAGAGGATAGGATAGAATAGAGGATAGGATAGGATAGAGGATAGGATAGGATAGAGGATAGGATAGGATAGAGGATAGGATAGGATAGAGAATAGGATAGGATAGAGGATAGGATAGGATAGAGAATAGGATAGGATAGAGGATAGGATAGGATAGAGGATAGGATAGGATTGAGGGTACGATAGGATAGTGGATAGGGTAGGATAGAGGATAGGATAGGATAGAGGATATGATAGGATAGAGGATAGGATAGGATAGAGGATAGGATAGGATAGAGAATAGGATATAGGATTGGATATGATAGAGGATAGAATAGGATAGAGGATAGGATAGGATAGAGGATAGGATAGGATAGAGAATAAGATATAGGATTGGATATGATAGGATAGAGGATACGATATAGGATTGGATAGGATAGAGGATAGGATACGATAGAGGATAGGATAGGATAGAGAATAGGATATAGGATTGGATAGGATAGAGGATAGAATAGGATAGAAGATAGGATAGGATAGAGGATAGGATATGATAGAGGATAGGATAGGATAGAGGATAGGATAGGATAGAGGATAGGATAGGATAGAGGATAGGATACGATAGAGGATAGGATAGGATAGAGAATAGGATATAGGATTGGATAGGATAGAGGATAGAATAGGATAGAGGATAGGATAGGATATCGGATAGGATAGGTTGAGGATAGGATAGGATAGAGGATACGATATAGGATTGGATAGGATAGAGGATAGGATACGATAGAGAATAGGATAGGATAGAGAATAGGATATAGGATTGGATAGGATAGAGGATAGAATAGGATAGAGGATAGGATTGGATAGAGGATAGGATATGATAGAGGATAGGATAGGATAGAGGATAGGATAGAGGATACGATAGGATAGAGGATAGGATAGGATAGAGAATAGGATAGGATAGAGAATAGGATAGGATAGAGGATAGGATAGGATAGAGGATAGGATAGGATTGAGGATAGGATAGGATTGAGGGTACGATAGGATAGTGGATAGGGTAGGATAGAGGATAGGATAGGATAGAGGATATGATAGGATAGAGGATAGGATAGGATAGAGGATAGGATAGGATAGAGAATAGGATATAGGATTGGATATGATAGAGGATAGAATAGGATAGAGGATAAGATAGGATAGAGGATAGGATATGATAGAGGATAGGATAGGATAGAGGGTAGGATAGGATAGAGGATAGGATAGAATAGAGGATAGGATAGGATAGAGGATAGGATAGGATAGAGGATAGGATACGATAGAGGATAGGATAGGATAGAGAATAGGATATAGGATTGGATAGGATAGAGGATAGAATAGGATAGAGGATAGGATAGGATATCGGATAGGATAGGTTGAGGATAGGATAGGATAGAGGATACGATATAGGATTGGATAGGATAGAGGATAGGATACGATAGAGAATAGGATAGGATAGAGAATAGGATATAGGATTGGATAGGATAGAGGATAGAATAGGATAGAGGATAGGATTGGATAGAGGATAGGATATGATAGAGGATAGGATAGGATAGAGGATAGGATAGAGGATACGATAGGATAGAGGATAGGATAGGATAGAGAATAGGATAGGATAGAGAATAGGATAGGATAGAGGATAGGATAGGATAGAGGATAGGATAGGATTGAGGATAGGATAGGATTGAGGGTACGATAGGATAGTGGATAGGGTAGGATAGAGGATAGGATAGGATAGAGGATATGATAGGATAGAGGATAGGATAGGATAGAGGATAGGATAGGATAGAGAATAGGATATAGGATTGGATACGATAGAGGATAGAATAGGATAGAGGATAAGATAGGATAGAGGATAGGATATGATAGAGGATAGGATAGGATAGAGGGTAGGATAGGATAGAGGATAGGATAGGATAGGATAGAGGATAGGATAGGATAGAGGATAGGATAGTATAGAGGATAGGATAGGATAGCGGATAGGATAGGATAGAGGATAGGATAGGATAGAGGATAGGATAGAATAGTGGATAGGATAGGATAGAGGATAGAATAGAGGATAGGATAGGATAGAGGATAGGATAGGATAGATGATAGGATACGATAGAGGATAGGATAGGATAGAGAATAGGATATAAGATTGGATAGGATAGAGGATAGAATAGGATAGAGGATAGGATAGGATAGAGGATAGGATAGGATAGAGAATAAGATATAGGATTGGATATGATAGGATAGAGGATACGATATAGGGTTGGATAGGATAGAGGATAGGATACGATAGAGGATAGGATAGGATAGAGAATAGGATATAGGATTGGATAGGATAGAGGATAGAATAGGATAGAAGATAGGATAGGATAGAGGATAGGATATGATAGAGGATAGGATAATATAGAGGATAGGATAGGATAGAGGATAGGATAGGATAGAGGATAGGATACGATAGAGGATAGGATAGGATAGAGAATAGGATATAGGATTGGATAGGATAGAGGATAGAATAGGATAGAGGATAGGATAGGATATCGGATAGGATAGGTTGAGGATAGGATAGGATAGAGGATACGATATAGGATTGGATAGGATAGAGGATAGAATATGACAGAGGATAGGATAGGATAGAGGATAGGATAGGATAGAGGATAGGATAGGATAGGATAGAGGATAGGATAGAGGATAGGATAGGATAGAGGATAGAGGATAGGATAGGATAGAGGATAGGATAGGATAGATGATAGGATAGGATAGAGGATAGGATAGGATAGAGGATAGGATAGGATAGTGGATTGGATAGGATAGAGGATAGGATAGGATAGAGGATAGGATAGGATAGAGGATAGGATAGGATAGAGGATAGGATATGATAGAGGATAGGATAGGATAGAGGATAGGATAGGATAGGATAGAGGATAGGATAGGATAGAGGATAGGATAGGATGGAGAATAGGATATAGGATTGGATAGGATAGAGAATAGGATATAGGATTGGATAGGATAGAGGATAGAATATGATAGAGGATAGGATAGGATAGAGGATAGGATAGGATAGAGGATAGGATAGGATAGGATAGGATAGAGGATACGATATAGGATTGGATAGGATAGAGGATAGGATACGATAGAGAATAGGATAGGATAGAGAATAGGATATAGGATTGGATAGGATAGAGGATAGAATAGGATAGAGGATAGGATTGGATAGAGGATAGGATATGATAGAGGATAGGATAGGATAGAGGATAGGATAGAGGATACGATAGGATAGAGGATAGGATAGGATAGAGAATAGGATAGGATAGAGGATAGGATACGATAGAGGATAGGATAGGATAGAGGATAGGATAGGATAGACGATAGGATAGGATAGAGGATAGGATAGTATAGAGGATAGGATAGGATAGCGGATAGGATAGGATAGAGGATAGGATAGGATAGAGGATAGGATAGAATAGTGGATAGGATAGGATAGAGGATAGAATAGAGGATAGGATAGGATAGAGGATAGGATAGGATAGATGATAGGATACGATAGAGGATAGGATAGGATAGAGAATAGGATATAAGATTGGATAGGATAGAGGATAGAATAGGATAGAGGATAGGATAGGATAGAGGATAGGATAGGATAGAGAATAAGATATAGGATTGGATATGATAGGATAGAGGATACGATATAGGATTGGATAGGATAGAGGATAGGATACGATAGAGGATAGGATAGGATAGAGAATAGGATATAGGATTGGATAGGATAGAGGATAGAATAGGATAGAAGATAGGATAGGATAGAGGATAGGATATGATAGAGGATAGGATAGGATAGAGGATAGGATAGGATAGAGGATAGGATAGGATAGAGGATAGGATACGATAGAGGATAGGATAGGATAGAGAATAGGATATAGGATTGGATAGGATAGAGGATAGAATAGGATAGAGGATAGGATAGGATATCGGATAGGATAGGTTGAGGATAGGATAGGATAGAGGATACGATATAGGATTGGATAGGATAGAGGATAGGATACGATAGAGAATAGGATAGGATAGAGAATAGGATATAGGATTGGATAGGATAGAGGATAGAATAGGATAGAGGATAGGATTGGATAGAGGATAGGATATGATAGAGGATAGGATAGGATAGAGGATAGGATAGAGGATACGATAGGATAGAGGATAGGATAGGATAGAGAATAGGATAGGATAGAGAATAGGATAGGATAGAGGATAGGATAGGATAGAGGATAGGATAGGATTGAGGATAGGATAGGATTGAGGGTACGATAGGATAGTGGATAGGGTAGGATAGAGGATAGGATAGGATAGAGGATATGATAGGATAGAGGATAGGATAGGATAGAGGATAGGATAGGATAGAGAATAGGATATAGGACTGGATACGATAGAGGATAGAATAGGATAGAGGATAAGATAGGATAGAGGATAGGATATGATAGAGGATAGGATAGGATAGAGGGTAGGATAGGATAGAGGATAGGATAGAATAGAGGATAGGATAGGATAGAGGATAGGATAGGATAGAGGATAGGATAGGATAGAGGATAGGATAGGATAGAGAATAGGATAGGATAGAGGATAGGATAGGATAGAGAATAGGATAGGATAGAGGATAGGATAGGATAGAGGATAGGATAGGATTGAGGGTACGATAGGATAGTGGATAGGGTAGGATAGAGGATAGGATAGGATAGAGGATATGATAGGATAGAGGATAGGATAGGATAGAGGATAGGATAGGATAGAGAATAGGATATAGGATTGGATATGATAGAGGATAGAATAGGATAGAGGATAGGATAGGATAGAGGATAGGATAGGATAGAGAATAAGATATAGGATTGGATATGATAGGATAGAGGATACGATATAGGATTGGATAGGATAGAGGATAGGATACGATAGAGGATAGGATAGGATAGAGAATAGGATATAGGATTGGATAGGATAGAGGATAGAATAGGATAGAAGATAGGATAGGATAGAGGATAGGATATGATAGAGGATAGGATAGGATAGAGGATAGGATAGGATAGAGGATAGGATAGGATAGAGGATAGGATACGATAGAGGATAGGATAGGATAGAGAATAGGATATAGGATTGGATAGGATAGAGGATAGAATAGGATAGAGGATAGGATAGGATATCGGATAGGATAGGTTGAGGATAGGATAGGATAGAGGATACGATATAGGATTGGATAGGATAGAGGATAGGATACGATAGAGAATAGGATAGGATAGAGAATAGGATATAGGATTGGATAGGATAGAGGATAGAATAGGATAGAGGATAGGATTGGATAGAGGATAGGATATGATAGAGGATAGGATAGGATAGAGGATAGGATAGAGGATACGATAGGATAGAGGATAGGATAGGATAGAGAATAGGATAGGATAGAGAATAGGATAGGATAGAGGATAGGATAGGATAGAGGATAGGATAGGATTGAGGATAGGATAGGATTGAGGGTACGATAGGATAGTGGATAGGGTAGGATAGAGGATAGGATAGGATAGAGGATATGATAGGATAGAGGATAGGATAGGATAGAGGATAGGATAGGATAGAGAATAGGATATAGGATTGGATATGATAGAGGATAGAATAGGATAGAGGATAAGATAGGATAGAGGATAGGATATGA
Organism: Halictus rubicundus; assembly: GCF_050948215.1. NCBI lineage: Eukaryota > Metazoa > Arthropoda > Insecta > Hymenoptera > Halictidae > Halictus > Halictus rubicundus. The sequence goes on along the minus strand of NW_027488723.1, from coordinate 401,633 downwards.
TAGAGGATAGGATAGGATAGAGGGTAGGATAGGATAGAGGATAGGATAGAATAGAGGATAGGATAGGATAGAGGATAGGATAGGATAGAGGATAGGATACGATAGAGGATAGGATAGGATAGAGAATAGGATATAGGATTGGATAGGATAGAGGATAGAATAGGATAGAGGATAGGATAGGATATCGGATAGGATAGGTTGAGGATAGGATAGGATAGAGGATACGATATAGGATTGGATAGGATAGAGGATAGGATACGATAGAGAATAGGATAGGATAGAGAATAGGATATAGGATTGGATAGGATAGAGGATAGAATAGGATAGAGGATAGGATTGGATAGAGGATAGGATATGATAGAGGATAGGATAGGATAGAGGATAGGATAGAGGATACGATAGGATAGAGGATAGGATAGGATAGAGAATAGGATAGGATAGAGAATAGGATAGGATAGAGGATAGGATAGGATAGAGGATAGGATAGGATTGAGGATAGGATAGGATTGAGGGTACGATAGGATAGTGGATAGGGTAGGATAGAGGATAGGATAGGATAGAGGATATGATAGGATAGAGGATAGGATAGGATAGAGGATAGGATAGGATAGAGAATAGGATATAGGATTGGATACGATAGAGGATAGAATAGGATAGAGGATAAGATAGGATAGAGGATAGGATATGATAGAGGATAGGATAGGATAGAGGGTAGGATAGGATAGAGGATAGGATAGAATAGAGGATAGGATAGGATAGAGGATAGGATAGGTTAGAGGATAGGATAGGATAGAGGATAGGATAGGATAGAGAATAGGATAGGATAGAGGATAGGATAGGATAGAGAATAGGATAGGATAGAGGATAGGATAGGATAGAGGATAGGATAGGATTGAGGGTACGATAGGATAGTGGATAGGGTAGGATAGAGGATAGGATAGGATAGAGGATATGATAGGATAGAGGATAGGATAGGATAGAGGATAGGATAGGATAGAGAATAGGATATAGGATTGGATATGATAGAGGATAGAATAGGATAGAGGATAGGATAGGATAGAGGATAGGATAGGATAGAGAATAAGATATAGGATTGGATATGATAGGATAGAGGATACGATATAGGATTGGATAGGATAGAGGATAGGATACGATAGAGGATAGGATAGGATAGAGAATAGGATATAGGATTGGATAGGATAGAGGATAGAATAGGATAGAAGATAGGATAGGATAGAGGATAGGATATGATAGAGGATAGGATAGGATAGAGGATAGGATAGGATAGAGGATAGGATAGGATAGAGGATAGGATACGATAGAGGATAGGATAGGATAGAGAATAGGATATAGGATTGGATAGGATAGAGGATAGAATAGGATAGAGGATAGGATAGGATATCGGATAGGATAGGTTGAGGATAGGATAGGATAGAGGATACGATATAGGATTGGATAGGATAGAGGATAGGATACGATAGAGAATAGGATAGGATAGAGAATAGGACTTAGGATTGGATAGGATAGAGGATAGAATAGGATAGAGGATAGGATTGGATAGAGGATAGGATATGATAGAGGCTAGGATAGGATAGAGGATAGGATAGAGGATACGATAGGATAGAGGATAGGATAGGATAGAGAATAGGATAGGATAGAGAATAGGATAGGATAGAGGATAGGATAGGATAGAGGATAGGATAGGATTGAGGATAGGATAGGATTGAGGGTACGATAGGATAGTGGATAGGGTAGGATAGAGGATAGGATAGGATAGAGGATATGATAGGATAGAGGATAGGATAGGATAGAGGATAGGATAGGATAGAGAATAGGATATAGGATTGGATATGATAGAGGATAGAATAGGATAGAGGATAAGATAGGATAGAGGATAGGATATGATAGAGGATAGGATAGGATAGAGGGTAGGATAGGATAGAGGATAGGATAGCATAGAGGATAGGATAGGATAGAGGATAGGATAGGATAGAGGATAGGATAGGATAGAGGATAGGATAGGATAGAGAATAGGATAGGATAGAGGATAGGATAGGATAGAGAATAGGATAGGATAGAGGATAGGATAGGATAGAGGATAGGATAGGATTGAGGGTACGATAGGATAGTGGATAGGGTAGGATAGAGGATAGGATAGGATAGAGGATATGATAGGATAGAGGATAGGATAGGATAGAGGATAGGATAGGATAGAGAATAGGATATAGGATTGGATATGATAGAGGATAGAATAGGATAGAGGATAAGATAGGATAGAGGATAGGATATGATAGAGGAAAGGATAGGATAGAGGATAGGATAGGATAGAGGATAGGATAGGATAGAGGATAGGATAGGATAGGATAGAGGATAGGATAGGATAGGTGATAGGATAGGATGGAGAATAGGATATAGGATTGGATAGGATAGAGAATAGGATATAGGATTGGATAGGATAGAGGATAGAATATGACAGAGGATAGGATAGGATAGAGGATAGGATAGGATAGAGGATAGGATAGGATAGAGGATAGGATAGGATAGGATAGAGGACAGGATAGAGGATAGGATAGGATAGAGGATAGAGGATAGGATAGGATAGAGGATAGGATAGGATAGATGATAGGATAGGATAGAGGATAGGATAGGATAGAGGATAGGATAGGATAGTGGATTGGATAGGATAGAGGATAGGATAGGATAGAGGATAGGATAGGATAGAGGATAGGATAGGATAGAGGATAGGATATGATAGAGGATAGGATAGGATAGAGGATAGGATAGGATAGGATAGAGGATAGGATAGGATAGAGGATAGGATAGGATGGAGAATAGGATATAGGATTGGATAGGATAGAGAATAGGATATAGGATTGGATAGGATAGAGGATAGAATATGATAGAGGATAGGATAGGATAGAGCATAGGATAGGATAGAGGATAGGATAGGATAGGATAGAGGATAGGATAGAGGATAGGATAGGATAGAGGATAGGATAGGATAGAGGATAGGATAGGATAGGATAGAGGATAGGATAGAGGATAGGATAGGATAGAGGATAGGATAGGATAGAGAATAGGATAGGATAGAGGATAGGATAGGATAGATGATAGGATAGGATAGAGGATAGGATAGGATTGAGGGTACGATAGGATAGTGGATAGGATAGGATAGAGGGTAGGATAGGATAGAGGATATGATAGGATAGAGGATAGGATAGGATAGTGGATAGGATAGAATAGTGGATAGGATAGGATGGAGGATAGGATAGAGGATAGGATAGAGGATAGGATAGGATAGAGGATAGGATACGATAGAGGATAGGATAGGATAGAGGATAGGAAAGGATAAACGATAGGATAGGATAGAGGATAGGATAGGATAGAGGATAGGATAGGATAGAGGATAGGATAGGATAGTGGATTGGATAGGATAGAGGATAGGATAGGATAGAGGATAGGATAGTATAGAGGATAGGATAGGATAGAGGATAGGATAGGATAGAGGATAGGATAGGATAGTGGATAGGATATGATAGAGGATAGGATAGGATAGAGGATAGGATAGGATAGTGGATAGGATAGGATAGTGGATTGGATAGGATAGAGGATAGGATACGATATATTATAGGATAGGATAGAGAATAGGATATAGGATTGGCTAGGATAGAGGATAGAATAGGATAGAGGATAGGATAGGATAGAGGATAGGATACGATAGAGGATAGGATAGGATAGAGAATAGGATAGGATGGAGAATAGGATATAGGATTGGATAGGATAGAGGATAGGATATGATACAGGATAGGATAGGATAGAGAATAGGATAGGATAGAGGATAGGATAGGGTAGAGGATACGATAGGATAGAGAATAGGATATAGGATTGGATAGGATAGCGGATAGGATAGGATAGAGGATAGGATAGGATAGAGGATAGGATAGCATAGAGGATAGGATAGGATAGAGGATAGGATAGGATAGAGAATAGGATAGGATAGAGGATAGGATAGGATAGAGGATAGGATAGTGGATAGGGTAGGATAGAGGATAGGATAGGATAGAGGATATGATAGGATAGAGGATAGGATAGGATAGAGGATAGGATAGGATAGAGAATAGGATATAGGATTGGATATGATAGAGGATAGAATAGGATAGAGGATAAGATAGGATAGAGGATAGGATATGATAGAGGATAGGATAGGATAGAGGATAGGATAGGATAGAGGATAGGATAGGATAGGATAGAGGATAGGATAGGATAGAGGATAGGATAGGATAGAGAATAGGATAGGATAGGATAGAGGATAGGATAGGATTCAGGGTACGATAGGATAGTGGATATGATAGGATAGATGATAGGATAGGATAGAGGATAGGATAGAAGAGTGGATAGGATAGGATGGAGGATAGGATAGAGGATAGGATAGAGGATAGGATAGGATAGAGGATAGGATACGATAGAGGATAGGATAGGATAGAGGATAGGAAAGGATAAACGATAGGATAGGATAGAGGATAGGATAGGATAGATGATAGGATATAGGATTGGATATGATAGAGGATAGAATAGGATAGAGGATAAGATAGGATAGAGGATAGGATATGATAGAGGATAGGATAGGATAGAGGATAGGATAGGATAGGGGATAGGATAGAGGATAGGATAGGATAGGATAGAGGATAGGATAGGATAGAGGATAGGATAGGATGGAGAATAGGATATAGGATTGGATAGGATAGAGAATAGGATATAGGATTGGATAGGATAGAGGATAGAATATGATAGAGGATAGGATAGGATAGAGGATAGGATAGGATAGAGGATAGGATAGGATAGAGGATAGGATAGGATAGAGGATAGGATAGGATAGAGGATAGGATAGGATAGAGAATAGGATAGGATAGAGGATAGGATAGGATAGAGAATAGGATAGGATAGAGGATAGGATAGGATAGAGGATAGGATAGGATTGAGGGTACGATAGGATAGTGGATAGGGTAGGATAGAGGATAGGATAGGATAGAGGATATGATAGGATAGAGGATAGGATAGGATAGAGGATAGGATAGGATAGAGAATAGGATATAGGATTGGATATGATAGAGGATAGAATAGGATAGAGGATAAGATAGGATAGAGGATAGGATATGATAGAGGATAGGATAGGATAGAGGATAGGATACGATAGAGGATAGGATAGGATAGAGGATAGGATAGGATAGGATAGAGGATAGGATAGGATAGAGGATAGGATAGGATAGGATAGAGGATAGGTTAGAGGATACGATAGGATAGAGGATAGGATAGGATAGAGAATAGGATAGGATAGAGAATAGGATAGGATAGAGGATAGGATAGGATTGAGGATAGGATAGGATTGAGGGTACGATAGGATAGTGGATAGGGTAGGATAGAGGATAGGATACGATAGAGGATAGGATAGGATAGAGAATAGGATATAGGATTGGATAGGATAGAGGATAGAATAGGATAGAAGATAGGATAGGATAGAGGATAGGATATGATAGAGGATAGGATAGGATAGAGGATAGGATAGGATAGAGGATAGGATAGGATAGAGGATAGGATACGATAGAGGATAGGATAGGATAGAGAATAGGATATAGGATTGGATAGGATAGAGGATAGAATAGGATAGAGGATAGGATAGGATATCGGATAGGATAGGTTGAGGATAGGATAGGATAGAGGATACGATATAGGATTGGATAGGATAGAGGATAGGATACGATAGAGAATAGGATAGGATAGAGAATAGGATATAGGATTGGATAGGATAGAGGATAGAATAGGATAGAGGATAGGATTGGATAGAGGATAGGATATGATAGAGGATAGGATAGGATAGAGGATAGGATAGAGGATACGATAGGATAGAGGATAGGATAGGATAGAGAATAGGATAGGATAGAGAATAGGATAGGATAGAGGATAGGATAGGATAGAGGATAGGATAGGATTGAGGATAGGATAGGATTGAGGGTACGATAGGATAGTGGATAGGGTAGGATAGAGGATAGGATAGGATAGAGGATATGATAGGATAGAGGATAGGATAGGATAGAGGATAGGATAGGATAGAGAATAGGATATAGGATTGGATATGATAGAGGATAGAATAGGATAGAGGATAAGATAGGATAGAGGATAGGATATGATAGAGGATAGGATAGGATAGAGGGTAGGATAGGATAGAGGATAGGATAGAATAGAGGATAGGATAGGATAGAGGATAGGATAGGATAGAGGATAGGATAGGATAGAGGATAGGATAGGATAGAGAATAGGATAGGATAGAGGATAGGATAGGATAGAGAATAGGATAGGATAGAGGATAGGATAGGATAGAGGATAGGATAGGATTGAGGGTACGATAGGATAGTGGATAGGGTAGGATAGAGGATAGGATAGGATAGAGGATATGATAGGATAGAGGATAGGATAGGATAGAGGATAGGATAGGATAGAGAATAGGATATAGGATTGGATATGATAGAGGATAGAATAGGATAGAGGATAAGATAGGATAGAGGATAGGATATGATAGAGGAAAGGATAGGATAGAGAATAGGATAGGATAGAGGATAGGATAGGATAGAGAATAGGATAGGATAGAGGATAGGATAGGATAGAGGATAGGATAGGATTGAGGGTACGATAGGATAGTGGATAGGGTAGGATAGAGGATAGGATAGGATAGAGGATATGATAGGATAGAGGATAGGATAGGATAGAGGATAGGATAGGATAGAGAATAGGATATAGGATTGGATATGATAGAGGATAGAATAGGATAGAGGATAAGATAGGATAGAGGATAGGATATGATAGAGGATAGGATAGGATAGAGGGTAGGATAGGATAGAGGATAGGATAGAATAGAGGATAGGATAGGATAGAGGATAGGATAGGATAGAGGATAGGATAGGATAGAGGATAGGATAGGATAGAGAATAGGATAGGATAGAGGATAGGATAGGATAGAGAATAGGATAGGATAGAGGATAGGATAGGATAGAGGATAGGATAGGATTGAGGGTACGATAGGATAGTGGATAGGGTAGGATAGAGGATAGGATAGGATAGAGGATATGATAGGATAGAGGATAGGATAGGATAGAGGATAGGATAGGATAGAGAATAGGATATAGGATTGGATATGATAGAGGATAGAATAGGATAGAGGATAAGATAGGATAGAGGATAGGATAGGATAGAGGATAGGATAGGATAGAGAATAGGATAGGATAGAGGATAGGATAGGATAGAGAATAGGATAGGATAGAGGATAGGATAGGATAGAGGATAGGATAGGATTGAGGGTACGATAGGATAGTGGATAGGGTAGGATAGAGGATAGGATAGGATAGAGGATATGATAGGATAGAGGATAGGATAGGATAGAGGATAGGATAGGATAGAGAATAGGATATAGGATTGGATATGATAGAGGATAGAATAGGATAGAGGATAAGATAGGATAGAGGATAGGATATGATAGAGGAAAGGATAGGATAGAGGATAGGATAGTATAGAGGATAGGATAGGATAGAGGATAGGATAGGATAGGATAGAGGATAGGATAGGATAGGTGATAGGATAGGATGGAGAATAGGATATAGGATTGGATAGGATAGAGAATAGGATATAGGATTGGATAGGATAGAGGATAGAATATGACAGAGGATAGGATAGGATAGAGGATAGGATAGGATAGAGGATAGGATAGGATAGAGGATAGGATAGGATAGGATAGAGGATAGGATAGAGGATAGGATAGGATAGAGGATAGAGGATAGGATAGGATAGAGGATAGGATAGGATAGATGATAGGATAGGATAGAGGATAGGATAGGATAGAGGATAGGATAGGATAGTGGATTGGATAGGATAGAGGATAGGATAGGATAGAGGATAGGATAGGATAGAGGATAGGATAGGATAGAGGATAGGATATGATGGAGAATAGGATATAGGATTGGATAGGATAGAGAATAGGATATAGGATTGGATAGGATAGAGGATAGAATATGATAGAGGATAGGATAGGATAGAGGATAGGATAGGATAGAGGATAGGATAGGATAGGATAGAGGATAGGATAGAGGATAAAATAGGATAGAGGATAGGATAGGATAGAGGATAGGATAGGATAGGATAGAGGATAGGATAGAGGATAGGATAGGATAGAGGATAGGATAGGATAGAGAATAGGATAGGATAGAGGATAGGATAGGATAGATGATAGGATAGGATAGAGGATAGGATAGGATTGAGGGTACGATAGGATAGTGGATAGGATAGGATAGAGGGTAGGATAGGATAGAGGATATGATAGGATAGAGGATAGGATAGGATAGAGGATAGGATAGAATAGTGGATAGGATAGGATGGAGGATAGGATAGAGGATAGGATAGAGGATAGGATAGGATAGAGGATAGGATACGATAGAGGATAGGATAGGATAGAGGATAGGAAAGGATAAACGATAGGATAGGATAGAGGATAGGATAGGATAGAGGATAGGATAGGATAGAGGATAGGATAGGATAGTGGATTGGATAGGATAGAGGATAGGATAGGATAGAGGATAGGATAGTATAGAGGATAGGATAGGATAGAGGATAGGATAGGATAGAGGATAGGATAGGATAGTGGATAGGATATGATAGAGGATAGGATAGGATAGAGGATAGGATAGGATAGTGGATAGGATAGGATAGTGGATTGGATAGGATAGAGGATAGGATACGATATATTATAGGATAGGATAGAGAATAGGATATAGGATTGGCTAGGATAGAGGATAGAATAGGATAGAGGATAGGATAGGATAGAGGATAGGATACGATAGAGGATAGGATAGGATAGAGGATAGGATAGGATGGAGAATAGGATATAGGATTGGATAGGATAGAGGATAGGATATGATACAGGATAGGATAGGATAGAGAATAGGATAGGATAGAGGATAGGATAGGGTAGAGGATACGATAGGATAGAGAATAGGATATAGGATTGGATAGGATAGCGGATAGGATAGGATAGAGGATAGGATAGGATAGAGGATAGAATAGCATAGAGGATAGGATAGGATAGAGGATAGGATAGGATAGAGGATAGGATAGTGGATAGGGTAGGATAGAGGATAGGATAGGATAGAGGATATGATAGGATAGAGGATAGGATAGGATAGAGGATAGGATAGGATAGAGAATAGGATATAGGATTGGATATGATAGAGGATAAGATAGGATAGAGGATAGGATATGATAGAGGATAGGATAGGATAGAGGATAGGATAGGATAGAGGATAGGATAGGATAGGATAGAGGATAGGATAGGATAGAGGATAGGATAGGATAGAGAATAGGATAGGATAGGATAGAGGATAGGATAGGATTCAGGGTACGATAGGATAGTGGATAGGATAGGATAGAGGGTAGGATAGGATAGAGGATATGATAGGATAGATGATAGGATAGGATAGAGGATAGGATAGAAGAGTGGATAGGATAGGATGGAGGATAGGATAGAGGATAGGATAGAGGATAGGATAGGATAGAGGATAGGATACGATAGAGGATAGGATAGGATAGAGGATAGGAAAGGATAAACGATAGGATAGGATAGAGGATAGGATAGGATAGATGATAGGATATAGGATTGGATATGATAGAGGATAGAATAGGATAGAGGATAAGATAGGATAGAGGATAGGATATGATAGAGGATAGGATAGGATAGAGGATAGGATAGGATAGGGGATAGGATAGAGGATAGGATAGGATAGGATAGAGGATAGGATAGGATAGAGGATAGGATAGGATGGAGAATAGGATATAGGATTGGATAGGATAGAGAATAGGATATAGGATTGGATAGGATAGAGGATAGAATATGATAGAGGATAGGATAGGATAGAGGATAGGATAGGATAGAGGATAGGATAGGATAGAGGATAGGATAGGATAGAGGATAGGATAGGATAGAGGATAGGATAGGATAGAGGATAGGATAGGATAGAGAATAGGATAGGATAGAGGATAGGATAGGATAGAGAATAGGATAGGATAGAGGATAGGATAGGATAGAGGATAGGATAGGATTGTGGGTACGATAGGATAGTGGATAGGGTAGGATAGAGGATAGGATAGGATAGAGGATATGATAGGATAGAGGATAGGATAGGATAGAGGATAGGATAGGATAGAGAATAGGATATAGGATTGGATATGATAGAGGATAGAATAGGATAGAGGATAAGATAGGATAGAGGATAGGATATGATAGAGGATAGGATAGGATAGAGGATAGGATAGGATAGAGGATAGGATAGGATAGAGGATAGGATAGGATAGGATAGAGGATAGGATAGGATAGAGGATAGGATAGGATAGAGGATAGGATAGGATAGGATAGAGGATAGGATAGAGGATACGATAGGATAGAGGATAGGATAGGATAGAGAATAGGATAGGATAGAGAATAGGATAGGATAGAGGATAGGATAGGATTGAGGATAGGATAGGATTGAGGGTACGATAGGATAGTGGATAGGGTAGGATAGAGGATAGGATAGGATAGAGGATATGATAGGATAGAGGATAGGATAGGATAGAGGATAGGATAGGATAGAGAATAGGATATAGGATTGGATAGGATAGAGGATAGAATATGACAGAGGATAGGATAGGATAGAGGATAGGATAGGATAGAGGATAGGATAGGATAGAGGATAGGATAGGATAGGATAGAGGATAGGATAGAGGATAGGATAGGATAGAGGATAGGATAGGATAGATGATAGGATAGGATAGAGGATAGGATAGGATAGAGGATAGGATAGGATAGTGGATTGGATAGGATAGAGGATAGGATAGGATAGAGGATAGGATAGGATAGAGGATAGGATAGGATAGAGGATAGGATATGATAGAGGATAGGATAGGATAGAGGATAGGATAGGATAGGATAGAGGATAGGATAGGATAGAGGATAGGATAGGATGGAGAATAGGATATAGGATTGGATAGGATAGAGAATAGGATATAGGATTGGATAGGATAGAGGATAGAATATGATAGAGGATAGGATAGGATAGAGGATAGGATAGGATAGAGGATAGGATAGGATAGGATAGAGGATAGGATAGAGGATAGGATAGGATAGAGGATAGGATAGGATAGGATAGAGGATAGGATAGAGGATAGGATAGGATAGAGGATAGGATAGGATAGAGAATAGGATAGGATAGAGGATAGGATAGGATAGAGGATAGGATAGGATTGAGGGTACGATAGGATAGTGGATAGGATAGGATAGAGGGTAGGATAGGATAGAGGATATGATAGGATAGAGGATAGGATAGGATAGAGGATAGGATAGAATAGTGGATAGGATAGGATAAACGATAGGATAGGATAGAGGATAGGATAGGATAGAGGATAGGTTAGGATAGAGGATAGGATAGAGAATAGGACAGGATAGAGGATAGGATAGGATAGAGGATAGGATAGGATAGAGGATAGAATAGGATAGAGGACAGGATAGGACAGATGATAGGATAGGACAGAGGATAGGATAGGATGGAGGATAGGATAGGGGATTGGATAGGATAGAGTATAGGAGACGATAGAGGATAGGATAGCGGATAGGATACGATAGAGGATAGGATAGGATAGAGGATAGGATACGATAGAGGATAGGATAGGATAGAGGATAGGAAAGAATAAACGATAGGATAGGATAGAGGATAGGATAGGATAGAGGATAGGATATGATAGAGAATAGGATAGGATAGAGGATAGGATAGGATAGGGGATAGGATAGGATAGAGGATAGGATACGATAGAGGATAGGATAGGATAGAGAATAGGATATAGGATTGGATAGGATAGAGGATAGAATAGGATAGAGGATAGGATAGGATAGCGGATAGGATATGTTAGAGGATAGGATAGGATAGAGGATAGGATAGGATAAACGATAGGATAGGATAGAGGATAGGATAGGATAGAGGATAGGATAGGATAGGGATAGGATAGAGAATAGGATAGGATAGAGGATAGGATAGGATAGAGGATAGGATATGATAGAGAGGATAGGATAGGATAGAGGATAGGATAGGATAGGGGATAGGATAGGATAGAGGATAGGATACGATAGAGGATAGGATAGGATAGAGAATAGGATATAGGATTGGATAGGATAGAGGATAGAATAGGATAGAGGATAGGATAGGATAGCGGATAGGATATGTTAGAGGATAGGACAGGATAGAGGATAGGATAGGATAAACGATAGGATAGGATAGAGGATAGGATAGAGGATAGGATAGAGGATAGGATAGAGGATAGGATAGGATAGAGGATAGGATAGGATAGAGGATAGGATAGGATAGAGAATAGGACAGGATAGAGGATAGGATAGGATAGAGGATAGGATAGGATTCAGGGTACGATAGGATAGTGGATAGGATAGGATAGTGGGTAGGATAGGATAGAGGATATGATAGGATAGATGATAGGATAGGATAGAGGATAGGATAGAATAGTGGATAGGATAGGATGGAGGATAGGATAGAGGATAGGATAGAGGATAGGATAGGATAGAGGATAGGATACGATAGAGGATAGGATAGGATAGAGGATAGGAAAGGATAAACGATAGGATAGGATAGAGGATAGGATAGGATAGATGATAGGATAGGATAGAGGATAGGATAGGATAGAGGATAGGATAGGATAGAGGATAGGATAGGATAGAGGATAGGATAGGATAGAGGATACGATAGGATAGAGGATAGGATAGGATAGAGGATAGGATAGGATAGTGGATTGGATAGGATAGAGGATAGGATAGGATAGAGGATAGGATAGGGTAGAGAATAGGATATAGGATTGGCTAGGATAGAGGATAGAATAGGATAGAGGATAGGATAGGATAGACGATAGGATATGATAGACGATAGGATAGGATAGAGGATAGGATAGGATAGAGAATAGGATAGGATAGAGGATAGTATAGGATAGAGAATAGGATAGGATAGAGGATAGGATAGGATAGAGGATAGGATAGGGTAGAGGATATGATAGGATAGAGGATAATATACGGTAGAGGATAGGATAGGATAGAGGATAGGATAGGATAGAGGATAGGATAGGATAGAGGATAGGATAGGATAGAGGATAGGATAGGATAGAGGATAGGATAGGATAGAGGATAGGATAGGATAGAGGATAGGATAGGATAGAGGATAGGATAGGATAGAGGATAGGATAGGATAGAGGATAGGATAGGATAGAGGATAGGATAGAGGATAGGATAGGATAGAGGATAGGATAGGATAGAGGATAGGATAGGATAGAGGATAGGATAGGATAGAGGATAGGATAGGATAAACGATAGGATAGTATAGAGGATAGGATAGGATAGGATAGAGGATAGGATAGGATAGGATAGAGGATAGGATAGGATAGTGGATAGGATATGATAGAGGATAGGATAGGATAGAGGATAGGATAGGATAGTGGATAGGATAGGATAGTGGATTGGATAGGATAGAGGATAGGATACGATAGATTATAGGATAGGATAGAGAATAGGATATAGGATTGGCTAGGATAGAGGATAGAATAGGATAGAGGATAGGATAGGATAGAGGATAGGATATGATAGACGATAGGATAGGATAGAGGATAGGAAAGGATAGGATAGAGGATAGGATACGATAGAGGATAGGATAGGATAGGATAGAGGATAGGATAGGATGGAGAATAGGATATAGGATTGGATAGGATAGAGGATAGGATATGATACAGGATAGGATAGGATAGAGAATAGGATAGGATAGAGGATAGGATAGGGTAGAGGATAGGATAGGATAGAGAATAGGATATAGGATTGGATAGGATATCGGATAGGATAGGATATAGGATAGGATAGGATAGAGGATAGGATACGATAGAGGATAGGATAGGATAGAGGATAGGATAGGATAGACGATAGGATAGGATAGAGGATAGGATAGTATAGAGGATAGGATAGGATAGCGGATAGGATAGGATAGAGGATAGGATAGGATAGAGGATAGGATAGAATAGTGGATAGGATAGGATAGAGGATAGAATAGAGGATAGGATAGGATAGAGGATAGGATAGGATAGATGATAGGATACGATAGAGGATAGGATAGGATAGAGAATAGGATATAGGATTGGATAGGATAGAGGATAGAATAGGATAGAGGATAGGATAGGATAGCGGATAGGATATGTTAGAGGATAGGATAGGATAGAGGATAGGATAGGATAAACGATAGGATAGGATAGAGGATAGGATAGGATAGAGGATAGGTTATGATAGAGGATAGGATAGAGAATAGGACAGGATAGAGGATAGGATAGGATAGAGGATAGGATAGGATAGAGGATAGAATAGGATAGTGGACAGGATAGGATAGAGAATAGGATAGGATAGAGGATAGGATAGGATAGGATAGAGGATAGGATAGGATAGAGGATAGGATAGGATAGAGGATAGGATAGGATAGAGGATAGGATAGGATAGAGGATAGGATAGGATAGAGGATAGGATAGGATAGACGATAGGATAGGATAGAGGATAGGATAGGATAGAGGATAGGATATTATAGTGGATTGGATAGGATAGAGGATAGGATAGGATAGAGGATAGGATAGGATAGAGGATAGGATAGGATAGAGGATAGGATAGGATAGAGGATAGGATAGGATAGAGGATAGGATAGGATAGAGGATAGGATAGGATAGAGAATAGGATAGGATAGAGGATAGGATAGGATAGAGAATAGGATAGGATAGAGGATAGGATAGGATAGAGGATAGGATAGGGTAGAGGATATGATAGGATAGAGGATAATATACGGTAGAGGATAGGATAGGATAGAGGATAGGATAGGATAGAGGATAGGATAGGATAGAGGATAGGATAGGATAGAGGATAGGATAGGATAGAGGATAGGATAGGATAGAGGATAGGATAGGATAGAGGATAGGATAGGATAGAGGATAGGATAGGATAGAGGATAGGATAGGAGAGAGGATAGGATAGGATAGAGGATAGGATAGGATAGAGGATAGGATAGGATAAACGATAGGATAGTATAGAGGATAGGATAGGATAGGATAGAGGATAGGATAGGATAGTGGATAGGATATGATAGAGGATAGGATAGGATAGAGGATAGGATAGGATAGTGGATAGGATAGGATAGTGGATTGGATAGGATAGA
The DNA here is from genome assembly GCF_050948215.1 of Halictus rubicundus. NCBI lineage: Eukaryota > Metazoa > Arthropoda > Insecta > Hymenoptera > Halictidae > Halictus > Halictus rubicundus. The sequence continues at coordinate 386,331 of NW_027488723.1, read as the reverse complement.
GGATAGGATACGATAGATTATAGGATATTATAGAGAATAGGATATAGGATTGGCTAGGATAGAGGATAGAATAGGATAGAGGATAGGATAGGATAGAGGATAGGATATGATAGACGATAGGATAGGATAGAGGATAGGAAAGGATAGGATAGAGGATAGGATACGATAGAGGATAGGATAGGATAGGATAGAGGATAGGATAGGATGGAGAATAGGATATAGGATTGGATAGGATAGAGGATAGGATATGATACAGGATAGGATAGGATAGAGAATAGGATAGGATAGAGGATAGGATAGGGTAGAGGATAGGATAGGATAGAGAATAGGATATAGGAGTGGATAGGATATCGGATAGGATAGGATAGAGGATAGGATAGGATAGAGGATAGGATACGATAGAGGATAGGATAGGATAGAGGAGAGGATAGGATAGACGATACGATAGGATAGAGGATAGGATAGTATAGAGGATAGGATAGGATAGCGGAGAGGATAGGATAGAGGATAGGATAGGATAGAGGATAGGATAGAATAGTGGATAGGATAGGATAGAGGATAGAATAGAGGATAGGATAGGATAGAGGATAGGATAGGATAGATGATAGGATACGATAGAGGATAGGATAGGATAGAGAATAGGATATAGGATTGGATAGGATAGAGGATAGGATAGGATAGAGGATAGGATAGGATAGAGGATAGGATAGGATAGAGGATAGGATAGGATAGAGAATAGGATAGAATAGAGGATAGGATAGGATAGAGGATAGGATAGGATAGATGATAGGATACGATAGAGGATAGGATAGGATAGAGAATAGGATATAGGATAGGATAGGATAGAGGATAGGATAGGATAGAGGATAGGATAGGATAGAGGATAGGATAGGATGGAGGATAGGATAGGATAGAGGATAGGATAGGATAGAGGATAGGATAGGATAGTGGATTGGATAGGATAGAGGATAGGATAGGATAGAGGATAGGATAGGATAGGATAGAGAATAGGATATAGGATTGGCTAGGATAGAGGATAGAATAGGATAGAGGGTAGAATAGGATAGAGGATAGGATAGGATAGAGGATAGGATAGGATAGAGGATAGGATAGGATAGAGAATAGGATAGGATAGAGGATAGGATAGGATAGAGAATAGGATAGGATAGAGGATAGGATAGGATAGAGGATAGGATAGGGTAGAGGATAGGATAGGATAGAGGATAATATACGGTAGAGGATAGGATAGGATAGAGGATAGGATAGGATAGAGGATAGGATAGGATAGAGGATAGGATAGGATAGAGGATAGGATTGGATAGAGGATAGGATAGGATAGAGGATAGGATAGGATAGAGGATAGGATAGGATAGAGGATAGGATAGGATAGAGGATAGGATAGGATAGAGGATAGGATAGGATAGAGGATAGGATAGGATAGAGGATAGGATAGGATAGAGGATAGGATAGGATAGAGGATGGGATAGGATAAACGATAGGATAGTATAGAGGATAGGATAGGATAGGATAGAGGATAGGATAGGATAGTGGATAGGATATGATAGAGGATAGGATAGGATAGAGGATAGTATAGGATAGTGGATAGGATAGGATAGTGGATTGGATAGGATAGAGGATAGGATACGATAGATTATAGGATAGGATAGAGAATAGGATATAGGATTGGCTAGGATAGAGGATAGAATAGGATAGAGGATAGGATAGGATAGAGGATAGGATAGGATAGAGGATAGGATATGATAGAGGATAGGATAGGATAGAGGATAGGATAGGATAGGGGATAGGATAGGATAGAGAATAGGATAGGATAGAGGATAGGATAGGATAGAGGATAGGATATGATAGAGGATAGGATAGGATAGAGGATAGGATAGGATAGGGGATAGGATAGGATAGAGGATAGGATACGATAGAGGATAGGATAGGATAGAGAATAGGATATAGGATTGGATAGGATATCGGATAGGATAGGATAGAGGATAGGATAGGATAGAGGATAGGATACGATAGAGGATAGGATAGGATAGAGGATAGGATAGGATAGACGATAGGATAGGATAGAGGATAGGATAGTATAGAGGATAGGATAGGATAGCGGATAGGATAGGATAGAGGATAGGATAGGATAGAGGATAGGATAGAATAGTGGATAGGATAGGATAGAGGATAGAATAGAGGATAGGATAGGATAGAGGATAGGATAGGATAGATGATAGGATACGATAGAGGATAGGATAGGATAGAGAATAGGATATAGGATTGGATAGGATAGAGGATAGAATAGGATAGAGGATAGGATAGGATAGCGGATAGGATATGTTAGAGGATAGGATAGGATAGAGGATAGGATAGGATGGAGAATAGGATATAGGATTGGATAGGATAGAGGATAGGATATGATACAGGATAGGATAGAGAATAGGATAGGATAGAGGATAGGATAGGGTAGAGGATAGGATAGGATAGAGAATAGGATATAGGATTGGATAGGATATCGGATAGGATAGGATAGAGGATAGGATAGGATAGAGGATAGGATACGATAGAGGATAGGATAGGATAGAGGATAGGATAGGATAGACGATAGGATAGGATAGAGGATAGGATAGTATAGAGGATAGGATAGGATAGCGGATAGGATAGGATAGAGGATAGGATAGGATAGAGGATAGGATAGGATAAACGATAGGATAGGATAGAGGATAGGATAGGATAGAGGATAGGTTAGGATAGAGGATAGGATAGAGAATAGGACAGGATAGAGCATAGGATAGGATAGAGGATAGGATAGGATAGAGGATAGAATAGGATAGAGGACAGGATAGGACAGAGGATAGGATAGGACAGAGGATAGGATAGGTTGGAGGATAGGATAGGGGATTGGATAGGATAGAGGATAGGAGACGATAGAGGATAGGATAGCGGATAGGATAGGATAGGATAGAGGATAGGATACGATAGAGGATAGGATAGGATAGAGGATAGGAAAGAATAAACGATAGGATAGGATAGAGGATAGGATAGGATAGAGGATAGGATATGATAGAGGATAGGATAGGATAGAGGATAGGATAGGATAGGGGATAGGATAGGATAGAGGATAGGATACGATAGAGGATAGGATAGGATAGAGAATAGGATATAGGATTGGATAGGATAGAGGATAGAATAGGATAGACGATAGGATAGGATAGCGGATAGGATATGTTAGAGGGTAGGATAGGATAGAGGATAGGATAGGATAAACGATAGGATAGGATAGAGGATAGGATAGGATAGAGGATAGGATAGGATAGAGGATAGGATAGGATAGAGAATAGGATAGGATAGAGGATAGGATAGGATAGAGGATAGGATATGATAGAGGATAGGATAGGATAGAGGATAGGATAGGATAGGGGATAGGATAGGATAGAGAATAGGATAGGATAGAGGATAGGATAGGATAGAGGATAGGATATGATAGAGGATAGGATAGGATAGAGGATAGGATAGGATAGGGGATAGGATAGGATAGAGGATAGGATACGATAGAGGATAGGATAGGATAGAGAATAGGATATAGGATTGGATAGGATAGAGGATAGAATAGGATAGAGGATAGGATAGGATAGCGGATAGGATATGTTAGAGGATAGGATAGGATAGAGGATAGGATAGGATAAACGATAGGATAGGATAGGGGATAGGATAGAGGATAGGATAGGATAGAGGATAGGATAGGATAGAGGATAGGATAGGATAGAGAATAGGCTAGGATAGGGGATAGGATAGGATAGAGGATAGGATAGGATTCAGGGTACGAGAGGATAGTGGATAGGATAGGATAGAGGGTAGGATAGGATAGAGGATATGATAGGATAGATGATAGGATAGGATAGAGGATAGGATAGAATAGTGGATAGGATAGGATGGAGGATAGGATAGAGGATAGGATAGGATAGAGGATAGGATAGGGTAGAGGATAGGATAGGATAGAGAATAGGATATAGGATTGGATAGGATATCGGATAGGATAGGATAGAGGATAGGATAGGATAGAGGATAGGATACGATAGAGGATAGGATAGGATAGAGGATAGGATAGGATAGACGATAGGATAGGATAGAGGATAGGATAGTATAGAGGATAGGATAGGATAGCGGATAGGATAGGATAGAGGATAGGATAGGATAGAGGATAGGATAGGATAAACGATAGGATAGGATAGAGGATAGGATAGGATAGAGGATAGGTTAGGATAGAGGATAGGATAGAGAATAGGACAGGATAGAGCATAGGATAGGATAGAGGATAGGATAGGATAGAGGATAGAATAGGATAGAGGACAGGATAGGACAGAGGATAGGATAGGACAGAGGATAGGATAGGTTGGAGGATAGGATAGGGGATTGGATAGGATAGAGGATAGGAGACGATAGAGGATAGGATAGCGGATAGGATAGGATAGGATAGAGGATAGGATACGATAGAGGATAGGATAGGATAGAGGATAGGAAAGAATAAACGATAGGATAGGATAGAGGATAGGATAGGATAGAGGATAGGATATGATAGAGGATAGGATAGGATAGAGGATAGGATAGGATAGGGGATAGGATAGGATAGAGGATACGATAGAGGATAGGATAGGATAGAGAATAGGATATAGGATTGGATAGGATAGAGGATAGAATAGGATAGACGATAGGATAGGATAGCGGATAGGATATGTTAGAGGGTAGGATAGGATAGAGGATAGGATAGGATAAACGATAGGATAGGATAGAGGATAGGATAGGATAGAGGATAGGATAGGATAGAGGATAGGATAGGATAGAGAATAGGATAGGATAGAGGATAGGATAGGATAGAGGATAGGATATGATAGAGGATAGGATAGGATAGAGGATAGGATAGGATAGGGGATAGGATAGGATAGAGAATAGGATAGGATAGAGGATAGGATAGGATAGAGGATAGGATATGATAGAGGATAGGATAGGATAGAGGATAGGATAGGATAGGGGATAGGATAGGATAGAGGATAGGATACGATAGAGGATAGGATAGGATAGAGAATAGGATATAGGATTGGATAGGATAGAGGATAGAATAGGATAGAGGATAGGATAGGATAGCGGATAGGATATGTTAGAGGATAGGATAGGATAGAGGATAGGATAGGATAAACGATAGGATAGGATAGGGGATAGGATAGAGGATAGGATAGGATAGAGGATAGGATAGGATAGAGGATAGGATAGGATAGAGAATAGGCTAGGATAGGGGATAGGATAGGATAGAGGATAGGATAGGATTCAGGGTACGATAGGATAGTGGATAGGATAGGATAGAGGGTAGGATAGGATAGAGGATATGATAGGATAGATGATAGGATAGGATAGAGGATAGGATAGAATAGTGGATAGGATAGGATGGAGGATAGGATAGAGGATAGGATAGAGGATAGGATACGATAGAGGATAGGATACGATAGAGGATAGGATAGGATAGAGGATAGGAAAGGATAAACGATAGGATAGGATAGAGGATAGGATAGGATAGATGATAGGATAGGATAGAGGATAGGATAGGATAGAGGATAGGATAGGATAGAGGATAGGATACGATAGAGGATAGGATACGATAGAGGATAGGATAGGATAGAGAATAGAATATAGGATTGGATAGGATAGAGGATAGAATAGGATAGAGGATAGGATAGGATAGAGAATAGGATAGGATAGAGGATAGGATATGATAGACGATAGGATAGGATAGAGGATAGGAAAGGATAGGATAGAGGATAGGATACGATAGAGGATAGGATAGGATAGAGGATAGGATAGGATGGAGAATAGGATATAGGATTGGATAGGATAGAGGATAGGATATGATACAGGATAGGATAGGATAGAGAATAGGATAGGATAGAGGATAGGATAGGGTAGAGGATAGGATAGGATACAGAATAGGATATAGGATTGGATAGGATAGCGGATAGGATACGATAGAGGATAGTATAGGATAGAGGATAGGATAGGATAGAGGATAGGATAGGATAGATGATAGGATAGGATAGAGGATAGGATAGGATAGAGGATAGGATAGGATAGTGGATTGGATAGGATAGAGGATAGGATAGGATAGAGGATAGGATAGGATAGAGAATAGGATATAGGATTGGCTAGGATAGAGGATAGAATAGGATAGAGGATAGGATAGGATAGAGGATAAGATAGGATAGAGGATAGGATAGGATAGAGAATAGGATAGGATAGAGGATAGGATAGGATAGAGGATAGGATACGATAGAGGATAGGATAGGATAGAGGATAGGATACGATAGAGGATAGGATAGGATAGAGGATAGGATACGATAGAGGATAGGATAGCATAGAGAATAGGATATAGGATTGGATAGGATAGAGGATAGAATAGGATAGAGGATAGGATAGGATAGCGGATAGGATATGTTAGAGGATAGGATAGGATAGAGGATAGGATAGGATAAACGATAGGATAGGATAGAGGATAGGATAGGATAAACGATAGGATAGGATAGAGGATAGGATAGGATAGAGGATAGGATAGGTTGAGGATAGGATAGGATAGAGGATACGATATAGGATTGGATAGGATAGAGGATAGGATACGATAGAGAATAGGATAGGATAGAGAATAGGATATAGGATTGATTGGATAGAGGATAGAATAGGATAGAGGATAGGATTGGATAGAGGATAGGATATGATAGAGGATAGGATAGGATAGAGGATAGGATAGGATAGAGGATAGGATAGGATAGAGGATAGGATACGATAGAGGATAGGATAGGATAGAGAATAGGATATAGGATTGGATAGGATAGAGGATAGAATAGGATAGAGGATAGGATAGGATAGCGGATAGGATATGTTAGAGGATAGGATAGGATAGAGGATAGGATAGGATAAACGATAGGATAGGATAGAGGATAGGATAGGATAGAGGATAGGATAGGATAGAGGATAGGATAGGATAGAGGATAGGATAGGATAGAGGATAGGATAGGATAGAGGATAGGATAGGATAGAGGATAGGATAGGATAGAGGATAGGATAGGATAGAGGATAGGATAGGATAGAGGATAGGATAGGATAGAGGATAGGATAGGATAGAGGATAGGATAGGATAGAGGATAGGATAGGATAGAGGATAGGATAGGATAGAGGATAGGATAGGATAGAGGATAGGATATAGGATTGGATAGGATAGAGGATAGGATATGATAGAGGATAGAATAGGATAGAGGATAAGATAGGATAGAGGATAGGATATGATAGAGGATAGGATAGGATAGAGGATAGGATAGGATAGGATAGAGGATAGGATAGGATAGAGGATAGGATAGGATAGAGGATAGGATAGGATAGAGAATAGGATAGGATAGATGATAGGATAGGATAGAGGATAGGATAGGATTGAGGGTACGATAGGATAGTGGATAGGGTAGGATAGAGGATAGGATAGGATAGAGGATATGATAGGATAGAGGATAGGATAGGATAGAGGATAGGATAGGATAGGGAATAGGATATAGGATTGGATATGATAGAGGATAGAGTAGGATAGAGGATAAGATAGGATAGAGGATAGGATATGATAGAGGATAGGATAGGATAGAGGATAGGATAGGATAGAGGATAGGATAGGATAGGATAGAGGATAGGATAGGATAGAGGATAGGATAGGATAGAGAATAGGATAGGATAGAGGATAGGATAGGATAGAGGATAGGATAGGATTCAGGGTACGATAGGATAGTGGATAGGATAGGATAGAGGGTAGGATACGATAGAGGATAGGATAGAGGATAGGATAGGATAGAGGATAGGATACGATAGAGGATAGGATAGGATAGAGGATAGGATACGATAGAGGATAGGATAGCATAGAGAATAGGATATAGGATTGGATAGGATAGAGGATAGAATAGGATAGAGGATAGGATAGGATAGCGGATAGGATATGTTAGAGGATAGGATAGGATAGAGGATAGGATAGGATAAACGATAGGATAGGATAGAGGATAGGATAGGATAAACGATAGGATAGGATAGAGGATAGGATAGGATAGAGGATAGGATAGGTTGAGGATAGGATAGGATAGAGGATACGATATAGGATTGGATAGGATAGAGGATAGGATACGATAGAGAATAGGATAGGATAGAGAATAGGATATAGGATTGATTGGATAGAGGATAGGATAGGATAGAGGATAGGATAGGATAGAGGATAGGATAGGATAGAGGATAGGATAGGATAGAGGATAGGATAGGATAGAGGATAGGATAGGATAGAGGATAGGATAGGATAGAGGATAGGATAGGATAGAGGATAGGATAGGATAGAGGATAGGATAGGATAGAGGATAGGATAGGATAGAGGATAGGATAGGATAGAGGATAGGATAGGATAGAGGATAGGATAGGATAGAGGATAGGATATAGGATTGGATAGGATAGAGGATAGGATTGGATAGAGGATAGGATATGATAGAGGATAGGATAGGATAGAGGATAGGATAGGATAGAGGATAGGATAGGATAGAGGATAGGATACGATAGAGGATAGGATAGGATAGAGAATAGGATATAGGATTGGATAGGATAGAGGATAGAATAGGATAGAGGATAGGATAGGATAGCGGATAGGATATGTTAGAGGATAGGATAGGATAGAGGATAGGATAGGATAAACGATAGGATAGGATAGAGGATAGGATAGGATAGAGGATAGGATAGGATAGAGGATAGGATAGGATAGAGGATAGGATAGGATAGAGGATAGGATAGGATAGAGGATAGGATAGGATAGGATAGAGGATAGGATAGGATAGAGGATAGGATAGGATAGAGGATAGGATAGGATAGAGGATAGGATAGGATAGAGGATAGGATAGGATAGAGGATAGGATAGGATAGAGGATAGGATAGGATAGAGGATAGGATATAGGATTGGATAGGATAGAGGATAGGATATGATAGAGGATAGAATAGGATAGAGGATAAGATAGGATAGAGGATAGGATATGATAGAGGATAGGATAGGATAGAGGATAGGATAGGATAGAGGATAGGATAGGATAGAGGATAGGATAGGATAGAGGATAGGATAGGATAGAGGATAGGATAGGATAGAGGATAGGATAGGATAGAGAATAGGATAGGATAGATGATAGGATAGGATAGAGGATAGGATAGGATTGAGGGTACGATAGGATAGTGGATAGGGTAGGATAGAGGATAGGATAGGATAGAGGATATGATAGGATAGAGGATAGGATAGGATAGAGGATAGGATAGGATAGGGAATAGGATATAGGATTGGATATGATAGAGGATAGAGTAGGATAGAGGATAAGATAGGATAGAGGATAGGATATGATAGAGGATAGGATAGGATAGAGGATAGGATAGGATAGAGGATAGGATAGGATAGGATAGAGGTTAGGATAGGATAGAGGATAGGATAGGATAGAGAATAGGATAGGATAGAGGATAGGATAGGATAGAGGATAGGATAGGATTCAGGGTACGATAGGATAGTGGATAGGATAGGATAGAGGGTAGGATAGGATAGAGGATATGATAGGATAGATGATAGGATAGGATAGAGGATAGGATAGAATAGTGGATAGGATAGGATGGAGGATAGGATAGAGGATAGGATAGAGGATAGGATAGGAGAGAGAATAGGATACGATAGAGGATAGGATAGGATAGAGGATAGGAAAGGATAAACGATAGGATAGGATAGAGGATAGGATAGGATAGATGATAGGATAGGATAGAGGATAGGATAGGATACAGGATAGGATAGGATAGTGGATTGGATAGGATAGAGGATAGGATAGGATAGAGGATAGGATAGGATAGAGAATAGGATATAGGATTGGCTTGGATAGAGGATAGAATAGGATAGAGGATAGGATAGGATAGAGGATAGGATAGGATAGAGGATAGGATAGGATAGAGAATAGGATAGGATAGAGGATAGGATAGGATAGAGGATAGGATACGATAGAGGATAGGATAGGATAGAGGATAGGATAGGATAGAGGATAGGATAGGATAGAGAATAGGATAGGATAGAGGATAGGATAGGATAGAGGATAGGATAGGATTCAGGGTACGATAGGATAGTGGATAGGATAGGATAGAGGGTAGGATAGGATAGAGGATATGATAGGATAGATTATAGGATAGGATAGAGGATAGGATAGAATAGTGGATAGGATAGGATGGAGGATAGGATAGAGGATAGGATAGAGGATAGGATAGGATAGAGGATAGGATACGATAGAGGATAGGATAGGATAGAGGATAGGAAAGGATAAACGATAGGATAGGATAGAGGATAGGATAGGATAGATGATAGGATAGGATAGAGGATAGGATAGGATAGAGGATAGGATAGGATAGAGAATAGGATAGGATAGAGAATAGGATAGGATAGAGGATAGGATACGATAGAGGATAGGATACGATAGAGGATAGGATAGGATAGAGAATAGGATATAGGATTGGATAGGATAGAGGATAGAATAGGATAGAGGATAGGATAGGATAGCGGATAGGATAGGATAGAGGATAGGATAGGATAGAGGATAGGATATGATAGAGGATAGGACAGGATAGAGGATAGGATAGGATAGGATAGAGGATAGGATAGGATAGAGGATAGGATAGGATAGAGGATAGGATAGGATGGAGAATAGGATATAGGATTGGATAGGATAGAGAATAGGATATAGGATTGGATAGGATAGAGGATAGAATATGATAGAGGATAGGATAGGATAGAGGATAGGATAGGATAGAGGATAGGATAGGATAGAGGATAGGATAGGATAGAGGATAGGATAGGATAGGATAGAGGATAGGATAGAGGATACGATAGAATAGAGGATATGATAGGATAGAGAATAGGATAGGATAGAGAATAGGATAAGATAGAGGATAGGATAGGATAGAGGATAGGATAGGATAGAGAATAGGATATAGGATTGGATATGATAGAGGATAGAATAGGATAGAGGATAAGATAGGATAGAGGATAGGATATGATAGAGGATAGGATAGGATAGAGGATAGGATAGGATAGAGGATAGGATAGAATAGAGGATAGGATAGGATAGAGGATAGGATAGGATAGAGGATAGGATAGGATAGAGGATAGGATAGGATAGAGAATAGGATAGGATAGAGGATAGGATAGGATAGAGGATAGGATAGGATTGAGGGTACGATAGGATAGTGATAGGGTAGGATAGAGGATAGGATAGGATAGAGGATATGATAGGATAGAGGATAGGATAGGATAGAGGATAGGATAGGATAGAGAATAGGATATAGGATTGGATATGATAGAGGATAGAATAGGATAGAGGATAAGATAGGATAGAGGATAGGATATGATAGAGGATAGGATAGGATAGAGGATAGGATAGGATAGAGGATAGGATAGGATAGGATAGAGGGTAGGATAGGATAGAGGATAGGATAGGATAGAGAATAGGATAGGATAGAGGATAGGATAGGATAGAGGATAGGATAGGATAGAGGATAGGATAGGATTCAGGGTACGATAGGATAGTGGATAGGATAAGATAGAGGGTAGGATAGGATAGAGGATATGATAGGATAGATGATAGGATAGGATAGAGGATAGGATAGAATAGTGGATAGGATAGGATGGAGGATAGGATAGTGGATAGGATAGAGGATAGGATAGGATAGAGGATAGGATACGATAGAGGATAGGATAGGATAGAGGATAGGAAAGGATAAACGATAGGATAGGATAGAGGATAGGATAGGATAGAGGATAGGATAGGATAGAGGATAGGATAGGATAGAGGATAGGATAGGATAGAGGATAGGATATAGGATTGGATAGGATAGAGGATAGGATATGATAGAGGATAGAATAGGATAGAGGATAAGATAGGATAGAGGATAGGATATGATAGAGGATAGGATAGGATAGAGGATAGGATAGGATAGGATAGAGGATAGGATAGGATAGAGGATAGGATAGGATAGAGGATAGGATAGGATAGAGAATAGGATAGGATAGATGATAGGATAGGATGGAGGATAGGATAGGATTGAGGGTACGATAGGATAGTGGATAGGGTAGGATAGAGGATAGGATAGGATACAGGATATGATAGGATAGAGGATAGGATAGGATAGAGGATAGGATAGGATAGGGAATAGGATATAGGATTGGATATGATAGAGGATAGAGTAGGATAGAGGATAAGATAGGATAGAGGATAGGATATGATAGAGGATAGGATAGGATAGAGGATAGGATAGGATAGAGGATAGGATAGGATAGGATAGAGGATAGGATAGGATAGAGGATAGGATAGGATAGAGAATAGGATAGGATAGAGGATAGGATAGGATAGAGGATAGGATAGGATTCAGGGTACGATAGGATAGTGGATAGGATAGGATAGAGGGTAGGATACGATAGAGGATAGGATAGAGGATAGGATAGGATAGAGGATAGGATACGATAGAGGATAGGATAGGATAGAGGATAGGATACGATAGAGGATAGGATAGCATAGAGAATAGGATATAGGATTGGATAGGATAGAGGATAGAATAGGATAGAGGATAGGATAGGATAGCGGATAGGATATGTTAGAGGATAGGATAGGATAGAGGATAGGATAGGATAAACGATAGGATAGGATAGAGGATAGGATAGGATAAACGATAGGATAGGATAGAGGATAGGATAGGATAGAGGATAGGATAGGTTGAGGATAGGATAGGATAGAGGATACGATATAGGATTGGATAGGATAGAGGATAGGATACGATAGAGAATAGGATAGGATAGAGAATAGGATATAGGATTGATTGGATAGAGGATAGAATAGGATAGAGGATAGGATTGGATAGAGGATAGGATATGATAGAGGATAGGATAGGATAGAGGATAGGATAGGATAGAGGATAGGATAGGATAGAGGATAGGATACGATAGAGGATAGGATAGGATAGAGAATAGGATATAGGATTGGATAGGATAGAGGATAGAATAGGATAGAGGATAGGATAGGATAGCGGATAGGATATGTTAGAGGATAGGATAGGATAGAGGATAGGATAGGATAAACGATAGGATAGGATAGAGGATAGGATAGGATAGAGGATAGGATAGGATAGAGGATAGGATAGGATAGAGGATAGGATAGGATAGAGGATAGGATAGGATAGAGGATAGGATAGGATAGAGGATAGGATAGGATAGAGGATAGGATAGGATAGAGGATAGGATAGGATAGAGGATAGGATAGGATAGAGGATAGGATAGGATAGAGGATAGGATAGGATAGAGGATAGGATAGGATAGAGGATAGGATAGGATAGAGGATAGGATAGGATAGAGGATAGGATATAGGATTGGATAGGATAGAGGATAGGATATGATAGAGGATAGAATAGGATAGAGGATAAGATAGGATAGAGGATAGGATATGATAGAGGATAGGATAGGATAGAGGATAGGATAGGATAGAGGATAGGATAGGATAGAGGATAGGATAGGATAGAGGATAGGATAGGATAGAGGATAGGATAGGATAGAGGATAGGATAGGATAGAGAATAGGATAGGATAGATGATAGGATAGGATAGAGGATAGGATAGGATTGAGGGTACGATAGGATAGTGGATAGGGTAGGATAGAGGATAGGATAGGATAGAGGATATGATAGGATAGAGGATAGGATAGGATAGAGGATAGGATAGGATAGGGAATAGGATATAGGATTGGATATGATAGAGGATAGAGTAGGATAGAGGATAAGATAGGATAGAGGATAGGATATGATAGAGGATAGGATAGGATAGAGGATAGGATAGGATAGAGGATAGGATAGGATAGGATAGAGGATAGGATAGGATAGAGGATAGGATAGGATAGAGAATAGGATAGGATAGAGGATAGGATAGCATAGAGGATAGGATAGGATTCAGGGTACGATAGGATAGTGGATAGGATAGGATAGAGGGTAGGATAGGATAGAGGATATGATAGGATAGATGATAGGATAGGATAGAGGATAGGATAGAATAGTGGATAGGATAGGATGGAGGATAGGATAGAGGATAGGATAGAGGATAGGATAGGAGAGAGAATAGGATACGATAGAGGATAGGATAGGATAGAGGATAGGAAAGGATAAACGATAGGATAGGATAGAGGATAGGATAGGATAGAGGATAGGATAGGATAGAGGATAGGATAGGGTAGAGGATAGGATAGGATAGAGAATAGGATATAGGATTGGATAGGATATCGGATAGGATAGGATAGAGGATAGGATAGGATAGAGGATAGGATACGATAGAGGATAGGATAGGATAGAGGATAGGATAGGATAGACGATAGGATAGGATAGAGGATAGGATAGTATAGAGGATAGGATAGGATAGCGGATAGGATAGGATAGAGGATAGGATAGGATAGAGGATAGGATAGGATAAACGATAGGATAGGATAGAGGATAGGATAGGATAGAGGATAGGTTAGGATAGAGGATAGGATAGAGAATAGGACAGGATAGAGCATAGGATAGGATAGAGGATAGGATAGGATAGAGGATAGAATAGGATAGAGGACAGGATAGGACAGAGGATAGGATAGGACAGAGGATAGGATAGGTTGGAGGATAGGATAGGGGATTGGATAGGATAGAGGATAGGAGACGATAGAGGATAGGATAGCGGATAGGATAGGATAGGATAGAGGATAGGATACGATAGAGGATAGGATAGGATAGAGGATAGGAAAGAATAAACGATAGGATAGGATAGAGGATAGGATAGGATAGAGGATAGGATATGATAGAGGATAGGATAGGATAGAGGATAGGATAGGATAGGGGATAGGATAGGATAGAGGATAGGATACGATAGAGGATAGGATAGGATAGAGAATAGGATATAGGATTGGATAGGATAGAGGATAGAATAGGATAGACGATAGGATAGGATAGCGGATAGGATATGTTAGAGGGTAGGATAGGATAGAGGATAGGATAGGATAAACGATAGGATAGGATAGAGGATAGGATAGGATAGAGGATAGGATAGGATAGAGGATAGGATAGGATAGAGAATAGGATAGGATAGAGGATAGGATAGGATAGAGGATAGGATATGATAGAGGATAGGATAGGATAGAGGATAGGATAGGATAGGGGATAGGATAGGATAGAGAATAGGATAGGATAGAGGATAGGATAGGATAGAGGATAGGATATGATAGAGGATAGGATAGGATAGAGGATAGGATAGGATAGGGGATAGGATAGGATAGAGGATAGGATACGATAGAGGATAGGATAGGATAGAGAATAGGATATAGGATTGGATAGGATAGAGGATAGAATAGGATAGAGGATAGGATAGGATAGCGGATAGGATATGTTAGAGGATAGGATAGGATAGAGGATAGGATAGGATAAACGATAGGATAGGATAGGGGATAGGATAGAGGATAGGATAGGATAGAGGATAGGATAGGATAGAGGATAGGATAGGATAGAGAATAGGCTAGGATAGGGGATAGGATAGGATAGAGGATAGGATAGGATTCAGGGTACGATAGGATAGTGGATAGGATAGGATAGAGGGTAGGATAGGATAGAGGATATGATAGGATAGATGATAGGATAGGATAGAGGATAGGATAGAATAGTGGATAGGATAGGATGGAGGATAGGATAGAGGATAGGATAGAGGATAGGATACGATAGAGGATAGGATACGATAGAGGATAGGATAGGATAGAGGATAGGAAAGGATAAACGATAGGATAGGATAGAGGATAGGATAGGATAGATGATAGGATAGGATAGAGGATAGGATAGGATAGAGGATAGGATAGGATAGAGGATAGGATACGATAGAGGATAGGATACGATAGAGGATAGGATAGGATAGAGAATAGAATATAGGATTGGATAGGATAGAGGATAGAATAGGATAGAGGATAGGATAGGATAGAGAATAGGATAGGATAGAGGATAGGATATGATAGACGATAGGATAGGATAGAGGATAGGAAAGGATAGGATAGAGGATAGGATACGATAGAGGATAGGATAGGATAGAGGATAGGATAGGATGGAGAATAGGATATAGGATTGGATAGGATAGAGGATAGGATATGATACAGGATAGGATAGGATAGAGAATAGGATAGGATAGAGGATAGGATAGGGTAGAGGATAGGATAGGATACAGAATAGGATATAGGATTGGATAGGATAGCGGATAGGATACGATAGAGGATAGTATAGGATAGAGGATAGGATAGGATAGAGGATAGGATAGGATAGATGATAGGATAGGATAGAGGATAGGATAGGATAGAGGATAGGATAGGATAGTGGATTGGATAGGATAGAGGATAGGATAGGATAGAGGATAGGATAGGATAGAGAATAGGATATAGGATTGGCTAGGATAGAGGATAGAATAGGATAGAGGATAGGATAGGATAGAGGATAAGATAGGATAGAGGATAGGATAGGATAGAGAATAGGATAGGATAGAGGATAGGATAGGATAGAGGATAGGATACGATAGAGGATAGGATAGGATAGAGGATAGGATACGATAGAGGATAGGATAGGATAGAGGATAGGATACGATAGAGGATAGGATAGCATAGAGAATAGGATATAGGATTGGATAGGATAGAGGATAGAATAGGATAGAGGATAGGATAGGATAGCGGATAGGATATGTTAGAGGATAGGATAGGATAGAGGATAGGATAGGATAAACGATAGGATAGGATAGAGGATAGGATAGGATAAACGATAGGATAGGATAGAGGATAGGATAGGATAGAGGATAGGATAGGTTGAGGATAGGATAGGATAGAGGATACGATATAGGATTGGATAGGATAGAGGATAGGATACGATAGAGAATAGGATAGGATAGAGAATAGGATATAGGATTGATTGGATAGAGGATAGAATAGGATAGAGGATAGGATTGGATAGAGGATAGGATATGATAGAGGATAGGATAGGATAGAGGATAGGATAGGATAGAGGATAGGATAGGATAGAGGATAGGATACGATAGAGGATAGGATAGGATAGAGAATAGGATATAGGATTGGATAGGATAGAGGATAGAATAGGATAGAGGATAGGATAGGATAGCGGATAGGATATGTTAGAGGATAGGATAGGATAGAGGATAGGATAGGATAAACGATAGGATAGGATAGAGGATAGGATAGGATAGAGGATAGGATAGGATAGAGGATAGGATAGGATAGAGGATAGGATAGGATAGAGGATAGGATAGGATAGAGGATAGGATAGGATAGAGGATAGGATAGGATAGAGGATAGGATAGGATAGAGGATAGGATAGGATAGAGGATAGGATAGGATAGAGGATAGGATAGGATAGAGGATAGGATAGGATAGAGGATAGGATAGGATAGAGGATAGGATAGGATAGAGGATAGGATAGGATAGAGGATAGGATATAGGATTGGATAGGATAGAGGATAGGATATGATAGAGGATAGAATAGGATAGAGGATAAGATAGGATAGAGGATAGGATATGATAGAGGATAGGATAGGATAGAGGATAGGATAGGATAGGATAGAGGATAGGATAGGATAGAGGATAGGATAGGATAGAGGATAGGATAGGATAGAGAATAGGATAGGATAGATGATAGGATAGGATAGAGGATAGGATAGGATTGAGGGTACGATAGGATAGTGGATAGGGTAGGATAGAGGATAGGATAGGATAGAGGATATGATAGGATAGAGGATAGGATAGGATAGAGGATAGGATAGGATAGGGAATAGGATATAGGATTGGATATGATAGAGGATAGAGTAGGATAGAGGATAAGATAGGATAGAGGATAGGATATGATAGAGGATAGGATAGGATAGAGGATAGGATAGGATAGAGGATAGGATAGGATAGGATAGAGGATAGGATAGGATAGAGGATAGGATAGGATAGAGAATAGGATAGGATAGAGGATAGGATAGGATAGAGGATAGGATAGGATTCAGGGTACGATAGGATAGTGGATAGGATAGGATAGAGGGTAGGATACGATAGAGGATAGGATAGAGGATAGGATAGGATAGAGGATAGGATACGATAGAGGATAGGATAGGATAGAGGATAGGATACGATAGAGGATAGGATAGCATAGAGAATAGGATATAGGATTGGATAGGATAGAGGATAGAATAGGATAGAGGATAGGATAGGATAGCGGATAGGATATGTTAGAGGATAGGATAGGATAGAGGATAGGATAGGATAAACGATAGGATAGGATAGAGGATAGGATAGGATAAACGATAGGATAGGATAGAGGATAGGATAGGATAGAGGATAGGATAGGTTGAGGATAGGATAGGATAGAGGATACGATATAGGATTGGATAGGATAGAGGATAGGATACGATAGAGAATAGGATAGGATAGAGAATAGGATATAGGATTGATTGGATAGAGGATAGAATAGGATAGAGGATAGGATTGGATAGAGGATAGGATATGATAGAGGATAGGATAGGATAGAGGATAGGATAGGATAGAGGATAGGATAGGATAGAGGATAGGATACGATAGAGGATAGGATAGGATAGAGAATAGGATATAGGATTGGATAGGATAGAGGATAGAATAGGATAGAGGATAGGATAGGATAGCGGATAGGATATGTTAGAGGATAGGATAGGATAGAGGATAGGATAGGATAAACGATAGGATAGGATAGAGGATAGGATAGGATAGAGGATAGGATAGGATAGAGGATAGGATAGGATAGAGGATAGGATAGGATAGAGGATAGGATAGGATAGAGGATAGGATAGGATAGAGGATAGGATAGGATAGAGGATAGGATAGGATAGAGGATAGGATAGGATAGAGGATAGGATAGGATAGAGGATAGGATAGGATAGAGGATAGGATAGGATAGAGGATAGGATAGGATAGAGGATAGGATATAGGATTGGATAGGATAGAGGATAGGATATGATAGAGGATAGAATAGGATAGAGGATAAGATAGGATAGAGGATAGGATATGATAGAGGATAGGATAGGATAGAGGATAGGATAGGATAGAGGATAGGATAGGATAGAGGATAGGATAGGATAGAGGATAGGATAGGATAGAGGATAGGATAGGATAGAGGATAGGATAGGATAGAGAATAGGATAGGATAGATGATAGGATAGGATAGAGGATAGGATAGGATTGAGGGTACGATAGGATAGTGGATAGGGTAGGATAGAGGATAGGATAGGATAGAGGATATGATAGGATAGAGGATAGGATAGGATAGAGGATAGGATAGGATAGGGAATAGGATATAGGATTGGATATGATAGAGGATAGAGTAGGATAGAGGATAAGATAGGATAGAGGATAGGATATGATAGAGGATAGGATAGGATAGAGGATAGGATAGGATAGAGGATAGGATAGGATAGGATAGAGGTTAGGATAGGATAGAGGATAGGATAGGATAGAGAATAGGATAGGATAGAGGATAGGATAGGATAGAGGATAGGATAGGATTCAGGGTACGATAGGATAGTGGATAGGATAGGATAGAGGGTAGGATAGGATAGAGGATATGATAGGATAGATGATAGGATAGGATAGAGGATAGGATAGAATAGTGGATAGGATAGGATGGAGGATAGGATAGAGGATAGGATAGAGGATAGGATAGGAGAGAGAATAGGATACGATAGAGGATAGGATAGGATAGAGGATAGGAAAGGATAAACGATAGGATAGGATAGAGGATAGGATAGGATAGATGATAGGATAGGATAGAGGATAGGATAGGATACAGGATAGGATAGGATAGTGGATTGGATAGGATAGAGGATAGGATAGGATAGAGGATAGGATAGGATAGAGAATAGGATATAGGATTGGCTTGGATAGAGGATAGAATAGGATAGAGGATAGGATAGGATAGAGGATAGGATAGGATAGAGGATAGGATAGGATAGAGAATAGGATAGGATAGAGGATAGGATAGGATAGAGGATAGGATACGATAGAGGATAGGATAGGATAGAGGATAGGATAGGATAGAGGATAGGATAGGATAGAGAATAGGATAGGATAGAGGATAGGATAGGATAGAGGATAGGATAGGATTCAGGGTACGATAGGATAGTGGATAGGATAGGATAGAGGGTAGGATAGGATAGAGGATATGATAGGATAGATTATAGGATAGGATAGAGGATAGGATAGAATAGTGGATAGGATAGGATGGAGGATAGGATAGAGGATAGGATAGAGGATAGGATAGGATAGAGGATAGGATACGATAGAGGATAGGATAGGATAGAGGATAGGAAAGGATAAACGATAGGATAGGATAGAGGATAGGATAGGATAGATGATAGGATAGGATAGAGGATAGGATAGGATAGAGGATAGGATAGGATAGAGAATAGGATAGGATAGAGAATAGGATAGGATAGAGGATAGGATACGATAGAGGATAGGATACGATAGAGGATAGGATAGGATAGAGAATAGGATATAGGATTGGATAGGATAGAGGATAGAATAGGATAGAGGATAGGATAGGATAGCGGATAGGATAGGATAGAGGATAGGATAGGATAGAGGATAGGATATGATAGAGGATAGGACAGGATAGAGGATAGGATAGGATAGGATAGAGGATAGGATAGGATAGAGGATAGGATAGGATAGAGGATAGGATAGGATGGAGAATAGGATATAGGATTGGATAGGATAGAGAATAGGATATAGGATTGGATAGGATAGAGGATAGAATATGATAGAGGATAGGATAGGATAGAGGATAGGATAGGATAGAGGATAGGATAGGATAGAGGATAGGATAGGATAGAGGATAGGATAGGATAGGATAGAGGATAGGATAGAGGATACGATAGAATAGAGGATATGATAGGATAGAGAATAGGATAGGATAGAGAATAGGATAAGATAGAGGATAGGATAGGATAGAGGATAGGATAGGATAGAGAATAGGATATAGGATTGGATATGATAGAGGATAGAATAGGATAGAGGATAAGATAGGATAGAGGATAGGATATGATAGAGGATAGGATAGGATAGAGGATAGGATAGGATAGAGGATAGGATAGAATAGAGGATAGGATAGGATAGAGGATAGGATAGGATAGAGGATAGGATAGGATAGAGGATAGGATAGGATAGAGAATAGGATAGGATAGAGGATAGGATAGGATAGAGGATAGGATAGGATTGAGGGTACGATAGGATAGTGATAGGGTAGGATAGAGGATAGGATAGGATAGAGGATATGATAGGATAGAGGATAGGATAGGATAGAGGATAGGATAGGATAGAGAATAGGATATAGGATTGGATATGATAGAGGATAGAATAGGATAGAGGATAAGATAGGATAGAGGATAGGATATGATAGAGGATAGGATAGGATAGAGGATAGGATAGGATAGAGGATAGGATAGGATAGGATAGAGGGTAGGATAGGATAGAGGATAGGATAGGATAGAGAATAGGATAGGATAGAGGATAGGATAGGATAGAGGATAGGATAGGATAGAGGATAGGATAGGATTCAGGGTACGATAGGATAGTGGATAGGATAAGATAGAGGGTAGGATAGGATAGAGGATATGATAGGATAGATGATAGGATAGGATAGAGGATAGGATAGAATAGTGGATAGGATAGGATGGAGGATAGGATAGTGGATAGGATAGAGGATAGGATAGGATAGAGGATAGGATACGATAGAGGATAGGATAGGATAGAGGATAGGAAAGGATAAACGATAGGATAGGATAGAGGATAGGATAGGATAGAGGATAGGATAGGATAGAGGATAGGATAGGATAGAGGATAGGATAGGATAGAGGATAGGATATAGGATTGGATAGGATAGAGGATAGGATATGATAGAGGATAGAATAGGATAGAGGATAAGATAGGATAGAGGATAGGATATGATAGAGGATAGGATAGGATAGAGGATAGGATAGGATAGGATAGAGGATAGGATAGGATAGAGGATAGGATAGGATAGAGGATAGGATAGGATAGAGAATAGGATAGGATAGATGATAGGATAGGATGGAGGATAGGATAGGATTGAGGGTACGATAGGATAGTGGATAGGGTAGGATAGAGGATAGGATAGGATACAGGATATGATAGGATAGAGGATAGGATAGGATAGAGGATAGGATAGGATAGGGAATAGGATATAGGATTGGATATGATAGAGGATAGAGTAGGATAGAGGATAAGATAGGATAGAGGATAGGATATGATAGAGGATAGGATAGGATAGAGGATAGGATAGGATAGAGGATAGGATAGGATAGGATAGAGGATAGGATAGGATAGAGGATAGGATAGGATAGAGAATAGGATAGGATAGAGGATAGGATAGGATAGAGGATAGGATAGGATTCAGGGTACGATAGGATAGTGGATAGGATAGGATAGAGGGTAGGATACGATAGAGGATAGGATAGAGGATAGGATAGGATAGAGGATAGGATACGATAGAGGATAGGATAGGATAGAGGATAGGATACGATAGAGGATAGGATAGCATAGAGAATAGGATATAGGATTGGATAGGATAGAGGATAGAATAGGATAGAGGATAGGATAGGATAGCGGATAGGATATGTTAGAGGATAGGATAGGATAGAGGATAGGATAGGATAAACGATAGGATAGGATAGAGGATAGGATAGGATAAACGATAGGATAGGATAGAGGATAGGATAGGATAGAGGATAGGATAGGTTGAGGATAGGATAGGATAGAGGATACGATATAGGATTGGATAGGATAGAGGATAGGATACGATAGAGAATAGGATAGGATAGAGAATAGGATATAGGATTGATTGGATAGAGGATAGAATAGGATAGAGGATAGGATTGGATAGAGGATAGGATATGATAGAGGATAGGATAGGATAGAGGATAGGATAGGATAGAGGATAGGATAGGATAGAGGATAGGATACGATAGAGGATAGGATAGGATAGAGAATAGGATATAGGATTGGATAGGATAGAGGATAGAATAGGATAGAGGATAGGATAGGATAGCGGATAGGATATGTTAGAGGATAGGATAGGATAGAGGATAGGATAGGATAAACGATAGGATAGGATAGAGGATAGGATAGGATAGAGGATAGGATAGGATAGAGGATAGGATAGGATAGAGGATAGGATAGGATAGAGGATAGGATAGGATAGAGGATAGGATAGGATAGAGGATAGGATAGGATAGAGGATAGGATAGGATAGAGGATAGGATAGGATAGAGGATAGGATAGGATAGAGGATAGGATAGGATAGAGGATAGGATAGGATAGAGGATAGGATAGGATAGAGGATAGGATAGGATAGAGGATAGGATAGGATAGAGGATAGGATAGGATAGAGGGTAGGATAGGATAGAGGATAGGATAGGATAGATGATAGGATAGGATAGAGGATAGGATAGAATAGTGGATAGGATAGGATGGAGGATAGGATAGAGGATAGGATAGAGGATAGGATAGGAGAGAGAATAGGATACGATAGAGGATAGGATAGGATAGAGGATAGGAAAGGATAAACGATAGGATAGGATAGAGGATAGGATAGGATAGATGATAGGATAGGATAGAGGATAGGATAGGATACAGGATAGGATAGGATAGTGGATTGGATAGGATAGAGGATAGGATAGGATAGAGGATAGGATAGGATAGAGAATAGGATATAGGATTGGCTTGGATAGAGGATAGAATAGGATAGAGGATAGGATAGGATAGAGGATAGGATAGGATAGAGGATAGGATAGGATAGAGAATAGGATAGGATAGAGGATAGGATAGGATAGAGGATAGGATACGATAGAGGATAGGATAGGATAGAGGATAGGATAGGATAGAGGATAGGATAGGATAGAGAATAGGATAGGATAGAGGATAGGATAGGATAGAGGATAGGATAGGATTCAGGGTACGATAGGATAGTGGATAGGATAGGATAGAGGGTAGGATAGGATAGAGTAGGATAGAGGATATGATAGGATAGATGATAGGATAGGATAGAGGATAGGATAGAATAGTGGATAGGATAGGATGGAGGATAGGATAGAGGATAGGATAGAGGATAGGATAGGAGAGAGAATAGGATACGATAGAGGATAGGATAGGATAGAGGATAGGAAAGGATAAACGATAGGATAGGATAGAGGATAGGATAGGATAGATGATAGGATAGGATAGAGGATAGGATAGGATACAGGATAGGATAGGATAGTGGATTGGATAGGATAGAGGATAGGATAGGATAGAGGATAGGATAGGATAGAGAATAGGATATAGGATTGGCTTGGATAGAGGATAGAATAGGATAGAGGATAGGGTAGGATAGAGGATAGGATAGGATAGAGGATAGGATAGGATAGAGAATAGGATAGGATAGAGGATAGGATAGGATAGAGGATAGGATACGATAGAGGATAGGATAGGATAGAGGATAGGATAGGATAGAGGATAGGATAGGATAGAGAATAGGATAGGATAGAGGATAGGATAGGATAGAGGATAGGATAGGATTCAGGGTACGATAGGATAGTGGATAGGATAGGATAGAGGGTAGGATAGGATAGAGGATATGATAGGATAGATTATAGGATAGGATAGAGGATAGGATAGAATAGTGGATAGGATAGGATGGAGGATAGGATAGAGGATAGGATAGAGGATAGGATAGGATAGAGGATAGGATACGATAGAGGATAGGATAGGATAGAGGATAGGAAAGGATAAACTATAGGATAGGATAGAGGATAGGATAGGATAGATGATAGGATAGGATAGAGGATAGGATAGGATAGAGGATAGGATAGGATAGAGAATAGGATAGGATAGAGAATAGGATAGGATAGAGGATAGGATACGATAGAGGATAGGATACGATAGAGGATAGGATAGGATAGAGAATAGGATATAGGATTGGATAGGATAGAGGATAGAATAGGATAGAGGATAGGATAGGATAGCGGATAGGATAGGATAGAGGATAGGATAGGATAGAGGATAGGATATGATAGAGGATAGGACAGGATAGAGGATAGGATAGGATAGGATAGAGGATAGGATAGGATAGAGGATAGGATAGGATAGAGGATAGGATAGGATGGAGAATAGGATATAGGATTGGATAGGATAGAGAATAGGATATAGGATTGGATAGGATAGAGGATAGAATATGATAGAGGATAGGATAGGATAGAGGATAGGATAGGATAGAGGATAGGATAGGATAGAGGATAGGATAGGATAGGATAGAGGATAGGATAGAGGATACGATAGGATAGAGGATAGGATAGGATAGAGAATAGGATAGGATAGAGAATAGGATAAGATAGAGGATAGGATAGGATAGAGGATAGGATAGGATAGAGGATAGGATAGGATAGAGGATAGGATAGGATAGGATAGAGGATAGGATAGAGGATACGATAGGATAGAGGATAGGATAGGATAGAGAATAGGATAGGATAGAGAATAGGATAAGATAGAGGATAGGATAGGATAGAGGATAGGATAGGATAGAGAATAGGATATAGGATTGGATATGATAGAGGATAGAATAGGATAGAGGATAAGATAGGATAGAGGATAGGATATGATAGAGGATAGGATAGGATAGAGGATAGGATAGGATAGAGGATAGGATAGAATAGAGGATAGGATAGGATAGAGGATAGGATAGGATAGAGGATAGGATAGGATAGAGGATAGGATAGGATAGAGAATAGGATAGGATAGAGGATAGGATAGGATAGAGGATAGGATAGGATTGAGGGTACGATAGGATAGTGATAGGGTAGGATAGAGGATAGGATAGGATAGAGGATATGATAGGATAGAGGATAGGATAGGATAGAGGATAGGATAGGATAGAGAATAGGATATAGGATTGGATATGATAGAGGATAGAATAGGATAGAGGATAAGATAGGATAGAGGATAGGATATGATAGAGGATAGGATAGGATAGAGGATAGGATAGGATAGAGGATAGGATAGGATAGGATAGAGGGTAGGATAGGATAGAGGATAGGATAGGATAGAGAATAGGATAGGATAGAGGATAGGATAGGATAGAGGATAGGATAGGATAGAGGATAGGATAGGATTCAGGGTACGATAGGATAGTGGATAGGATAAGATAGAGGGTAGGATAGGATAGAGGATATGATAGGATAGATGATAGGATAGGATAGAGGATAGGATAGAATAGTGGATAGGATAGGATGGAGGATAGGATAGTGGATAGGATAGAGGATAGGATAGGATAGAGGATAGGATACGATAGAGGATAGGATAGGATAGAGGATAGGAAAGGATAAACGATAGGATAGGATAGAGGATAGGATAGGATAGATGATAGGATAGGATAGAGGATAGGATAGGATAGAGGATAGGATAGGATAGTGGATTGGATAGGATAGAGGATAGGATAGGATAGAGGATAGGATAGGATAGAGAATAGGATATAGGATTGGCTAGGATAGAGGATAGAATAGGATAGAGGATAGGATAGGATAGGATAGAGGATAGGATAGGATAGAGGATAGGATAGGATAGAGAATAGGATAGGATAGAGGATAGGATAGGATAGAGGATAGGATACGATAGAGGATAGGATAGGATAGAGGATAGGATACGATAGAGGATAGGATACGATAGAGGATAGGATAGGATAGAGAATAGGATATAGGATTGGATAGGATAGAGGATAGAATAGGATAGAGGATAGGATAGGATAGCGGATAGGATAGGATAGAGGATAGGATAGGATAGAGGATAGGATATGATAGAGGATAGGATAGGATAGAGGATAGGATAGGATAGGATAGGATAGAGGATAGGATAGGATAGGATAGAGGATAGGATAGGATAGAGGATAGGATAGGATCGAGAATAGGATATAGGATTGGATAGGATAGAGAATAGGATATAGGATTGGATAGGATAGAGGATAGAATATGATAGAGGATAGGATAGGATAGAGGATAGGATAGGATAGAGGATAGGATAGGATAGGATAGAGGATAGGATAGAGGATAGGATAGAGGATAGGATAGGATAGAGGATAGGATAGGATAGAGAATAGGATAGGATAGAGGATAGGATAGGATAGAGGATAGGATAGGATTGAGGGTACGATAGGATAGTGGATAGGATAGGATAGAGGGTAGGATAGGATAGAGGATATGATAGGATAGAGGATAGGATAGGATAGAGGATAGGATATGATAGAGGATAGGATAGGATAGAGGATAGGATAGGATAGAGGATAGGATAGGATAGAGGATAGGATAGGATAGAGGATAGGATAGGATAGAGGATAGGATAGGATAGAGGATAGGATAGGATAGAGGATAGGATAGGATAGAGGATAGGATAGGATAGAGGATAGGATAGGATAGAGGATAGGATAGGATAGAGGATAGGATAGGATAGAGGATAGGATAGGGTAGAGGATAGGATAGGATAGAGGATAGGATAGGATAGAGGATAGGATAGGATAGAGGATAGGATAGGATAGAGGATAGGATAGGATAGAGAATAGGATAGGATAGAGGATAGGATAGGATAGAGGATAGGATAGGATTGAGGGTACGATAGGATAGTGATAGGGTAGGATAGAGGATAGGATAGGATAGAGGATATGATAGGATAGAGGATAGGATAGGATAGAGGATAGGATAGGATAGAGAATAGGATATAGGATTGGATATGATAGAGGATAGAATAGGATAGAGGATAAGATAGGATAGAGGATAGGATATGATAGAGGATAGGATAGGATAGAGGATAGGATAGGATAGAGGATAGGATAGGATAGGATAGAGGGTAGGATAGGATAGAGGATAGGATAGGATAGAGAATAGGATAGGATAGAGGATAGGATAGGATAGAGGATAGGATAGGATAGAGGATAGGATAGGATTCAGGGTACGATAGGATAGTGGATAGGATAAGATAGAGGGTAGGATAGGATAGAGGATATGATAGGATAGATGATAGGATAGGATAGAGGATAGGATAGAATAGTGGATAGGATAGGATGGAGGATAGGATAGTGGATAGGATAGAGGATAGGATAGGATAGAGGATAGGATACGATAGAGGATAGGATAGGATAGAGGATAGGAAAGGATAAACGATAGGATAGGATAGAGGATAGGATAGGATAGATGATAGGATAGGATAGAGGATAGGATAGGATAGAGGATAGGATAGGATAGTGGATTGGATAGGATAGAGGATAGGATAGGATAGAGGATAGGATAGGATAGAGAATAGGATATAGGATTGGCTAGGATAGAGGATAGAATAGGATAGAGGATAGGATAGGATAGGATAGAGGATAGGATAGGATAGAGGATAGGATAGGATAGAGAATAGGATAGGATAGAGGATAGGATAGGATAGAGGATAGGATACGATAGAGGATAGGATAGGATAGAGGATAGGATACGATAGAGGATAGGATACGATAGAGGATAGGATAGGATAGAGAATAGGATATAGGATTGGATAGGATAGAGGATAGAATAGGATAGAGGATAGGATAGGATAGCGGATAGGATAGGATAGAGGATAGGATAGGATAGAGGATAGGATATGATAGAGGATAGGATAGGATAGAGGATAGGATAGGATAGGATAGGATAGAGGATAGGATAGGATAGGATAGAGGATAGGATAGGATAGAGGATAGGATAGGATCGAGAATAGGATATAGGATTGGATAGGATAGAGAATAGGATATAGGATTGGATAGGATAGAGGATAGAATATGATAGAGGATAGGATAGGATAGAGGATAGGATAGGATAGAGGATAGGATAGGATAGGATAGAGGATAGGATAGAGGATAGGATAGAGGATAGGATAGGATAGAGGATAGGATAGGATAGAGAATAGGATAGGATAGAGGATAGGATAGGATAGAGGATAGGATAGGATTGAGGGTACGATAGGATAGTGGATAGGATAGGATAGAGGGTAGGATAGGATAGAGGATATGATAGGATAGAGGATAGGATAGGATAGAGGATAGGATATGATAGAGGATAGGATAGGATAGAGGATAGGATAGGATAGAGGATAGGATAGGATAGAGGATAGGATAGGATAGAGGATAGGATAGGATAGAGGATAGGATAGGATAGAGGATAGGATAGGATAGAGGATAGGATAGGATAGAGGATAGGATAGGATAGAGGATAGGATAGGATAGAGGATAGGATAGGATAGAGGATAGGATAGGATAGAGGATAGGATAGGGTAGAGGATAGGATAGGATAGAGGATAGAATA
Source organism: Halictus rubicundus (assembly GCF_050948215.1). NCBI lineage: Eukaryota > Metazoa > Arthropoda > Insecta > Hymenoptera > Halictidae > Halictus > Halictus rubicundus. The sequence continues at coordinate 356,799 of NW_027488723.1, read as the reverse complement.
GGATAGACGATAGGATAGGATAGAGGATAGGTTAGTATAGAGGATAGGATAGGATAGCGGATAGGATAGGATAGAGGATAGGATAGGATAGAGGATAGGATAGAATAGTGGATAGGATAGGATAGAGGATAGGATAGAGGATAGGATACGATAGAGGATAGGATAGAATAGTGGATAGGATAGAATAAACGATAGGATAGGATAGAGGATAGGATAGGATAGAGGATAGGATATGATAGAGGATAGGATAGGATAGAGGATAGGATAGGATAGGGGATAGGATAGGATAGAGGATAGGATACGATAGAGGATAGGATAGGATAGAGAATAGGATATAGGATTGGATAGGATAGAGGATAGAATAGGATAGAGGATAGGATAGGATAGCGGATAGGATATGTTAGAGGATAGGATAGGATAGAGGATAGGATAGGATAGAGAATAGGATAGGATAGAGGATAGGATAGGATAGAGGATAGGATAGGATAGAGAATAGGATAGGATAGAGGATAGGATAGGATAGAGGATAGGATACGATAGAGGATAGGATAGGATAGAGGATAGGATACGATAGAGGATAGGATACGATAGAGGATAGGATAGGATACAGAATAGGATATAGGATTGGATAGGATAGAGGATAGAATAGGATAGAGGATAGGATAGGATAGAGAATATGATAGGATAGAGGATAGGATAGGATAGAGGATAGGATAGGATAGAGGATAGGATAGGATAGAGAATAGGATATAGGATTGGATAGCATAGCGGATAGGATAGGATAGAGGATAGGATAGGATAGAGGATAGGATATGATAGAGGATAGGATAGGATAGAGGATAGGATAAGATAGGATAGAGGATAGGATAGGATAGAGGATAGGATAGGATAGAGGATAGGATAGGATAGTGGATAGGATAGGATAGTGGATTGGATAGGATAGAGGATAGGATACGATAGATTATAGGATAGGATAGAGAATAGGATATAGGATTGGCTAGGATAGAGGATAGAATAGGATAGAGGATAGGATAGGATAGAGGATAGGATATGATGGACGATAGGATAGGATAGAGGATAGGAAAGGATAGGATAGAGGATAGGATACGATAGAGGATAGGATAGGATAGAGGATAGGATAGGATGGAGAATAGGATATAGGATTGGATAGGATAGAGGATAGGATATGATACAGGACAGGATAGGGTAGAGAATAGGATAGGATAGAGGATAGGATCGGGTAGAGGATAGGATAGGATAGAGAATAGGATATAGGATTGGATAGGATAGCGGATAGGATAGGATGGAGGATAGGATAGGATAGAGGATAGGATATGATAGAGGATAGGATAGGATAGAGGATAGAATAGGATAGAGGATAGGATAGGATAGCGGATAGGATATGTTAGAGGATAGGATAGGATAGAGGATAGGATAGGATAGAGGATAGGATACGATAGAGGATAGGATAGGATAGAGGATAGGAAAGGATAAACGATAGGATAGGATAGAGGATAGGATAGGATAGATGATAGGATAGGATAGAGGATAGGATAGGATAGAGGATAGGATAGGATAGTGGATTGGATAGGATAGAGGATAGGATAGGATAGAGGATAGGATAGGATAGAGAATAGGATATAGGATTGGCTAGGATAGAGGATAGAATAGGATAGAGGATAGGATAGGATAGGATAGAGGATAGGATAGGATAGAGGATAGGATAGGATAGAGAATAGGATAGGATAGAGGATAGGATAGGATAGAGGATAGGATACGATAGAGGATAGGATAGGATAGAGGATAGGATACGATAGAGGATAGGATACGATAGAGGATAGGATAGGATAGAGAATAGGATATAGGATTGGATAGGATAGAGGATAGAATAGGATAGAGGATAGGATAGGATAGCGGATAGGATAGGATAGAGGATAGGATAGGATAGAGGATAGGATATGATAGAGGATAGGATAGGATAGAGGATAGGATAGGATAGGATAGAGGATAGGATAGGATAGGATAGAGGATAGGATAGGATAGAGGATAGGATAGGATCGAGAATAGGATATAGGATTGGATAGGATAGAGAATAGGATATAGGATTGGATAGGATAGAGGATAGAATATGATAGAGGATAGGATAGGATAGAGGATAGGATAGGATAGAGGATAGGATAGGATAGGATAGAGGATAGGATAGAGGATAGGATAGAGGATAGGATAGGATAGAGGATAGGATAGGATAGAGAATAGGATAGGATAGAGGATAGGATAGGATAGAGGATAGGATAGGATTGAGGGTACGATAGGATAGTGGATAGGATAGGATAGAGGGTAGGATAGGATAGAGGATATGATAGGATAGAGGATAGGATAGGATAGAGGATAGGATATGATAGAGGATAGGATAGGATAGAGGATAGGATAGAATAGAGGATAGGATAGGATAGAGGATAGGATAGGATAGAGGATAGGATAGGATAGAGGATAGGATAGGATAGAGGATAGGATAGGATAGAGGATAGGATAGGATAGAGGATAGGATAGGATAGAGGATAGGATAGGATAGAGGATAGGATAGGATAGAGGATAGGATAGGATAGAGGATAGGATAGGGTAGAGGATAGGATAGGATAGAGGATAGAATAGGATAGACGATAGGATAGGATAGAGGATAGGTTAGTATAGAGGATAGGATAGGATAGCGGATAGGATAGGATAGAGGATAGGATAGGATAGAGGATAGGATAGAATAGTGGATAGGATAGGATAGAGGATAGGATAGAGGATAGGATACGATAGAGGATAGGATAGAATAGTGGATAGGATAGAATAAACGATAGGATAGGATAGAGGATAGGATAGGATAGAGGATAGGATATGATAGAGGATAGGATAGGATAGAGGATAGGATAGGATAGGGGATAGGATAGGATAGAGGATAGGATACGATAGAGGATAGGATAGGATAGAGAATAGGATATAGGATTGGATAGGATAGAGGATAGAATAGGATAGAGGATAGGATAGGATAGCGGATAGGATATGTTAGAGGATAGGATAGGATAGAGGATAGGATAGGATAGAGAATAGGATAGGATAGAGGATAGGATAGGATAGAGGATAGGATAGGATAGAGAATAGGATAGGATAGAGGATAGGATAGGATAGAGGATAGGATACGATAGAGGATAGGATAGGATAGAGGATAGGATACGATAGAGGATAGGATACGATAGAGGATAGGATAGGATACAGAATAGGATATAGGATTGGATAGGATAGAGGATAGAATAGGATAGAGGATAGGATAGGATAGAGAATATGATAGGATAGAGGATAGGATAGGATAGAGGATAGGATAGGATAGAGGATAGGATAGGATAGAGAATAGGATATAGGATTGGATAGCATAGCGGATAGGATAGGATAGAGGATAGGATAGGATAGAGGATAGGATACGATAGAGGATAGGATAGGATAGAGGATAGGATAAGATAGGATAGAGGATAGGATAGGATAGAGGATAGGATAGGATAGAGGATAGGATACGATAGTGGATAGGATAGGATAGTGGATTGGATAGGATAGAGGATAGGATACGATAGATTATAGGATAGGATAGAGAATAGGATATAGGATTGGCTAGGATAGAGGATAGAATAGGATAGAGGATAGGATAGGATAGAGGATATGATAGGATAGATGATAGGATAGGATAGAGGATAGGATAGAATAGTGGATAGGATAGGATGGAGGATAGGATAGAGGATGGGATACGATAGAGGATAGGATACGATAGAGAATAGGATAGGATAGAGGATAGGATACGATAGAGGATAGGATACGATAGAGGATAGGATAGGATAGAGGATAGGATACGATACAGGATAGGATACGATAGAGGATAGGATAGGATACAGAATAGGATATAGGATTGGATAGGATAGAGGATAGAATAGGATAGAGGATAGGATAGGATAGAGAATAGGATAGGATAGAGGATATGATAGGATAGAGGATAGGATAGGATAGAGGATAGGATAGGATAGAGAATAGGATATAGGATTGGATAGGATAGCGGATAGGATAGGATAGAGGATAGGATAGGATAGAGGATAGGATATGATAGAGGATAGGATAGGATAGAGGATAGGATAAGATAGGATAGAGGATAGGATAGGATAGAGGATAGGATAGGATAGAGGATAGGATAGGATAGGATAGTGGATAGGATAGGATAGTGGATTGGATAGGATAGAGGATAGGATAGGATAGAGGATAGGATAGGATAGAGAATAGGATAGGATAGAGAATAGGATATAGGATTGGATAGGATAGCGGATAGGATAGGATAGAGGATAGGATAGGATAGAGGATAGGATATGATAGAGGATAGGATAGGATAGAGGATAGGATAAGATAGGATAGAGGATAGGATAGGATAGAGGATAGGATAGGATAGAGGATAGGATACGATAGTGGATAGGATAGGATAGTGGATTGGATAGGATAGAGGATAGGATACGATAGATTATAGGATAGGATAGAGAATAGGATATAGGATTGGCTAGGATAGAGGATAGAATAGGATAGAGGATAGGATAGGATAGAGGATAGGATATGATAGACGATAGTATAGGATAGAGGATAGGAAAGGATAGGATAGAGGATAGGATACGATAGAGGATAGGATAGGATAGAGGATAGGATAGGATGGAGAATAGGATATAGGATTGGATAGGATAGCGGATAGGATAGGATAGAGGATAGGATAGGATAGAGGATAGGATATGATAGAGGATAGGATAGGATAGAGGATAGGATAAGATAGGATAGAGGATAGGATAGGATAGAGGATAGGATAGGATAGAGGATAGGATAGGATAGTGGATAGGATAGGATAGTGGATTGGATAGGATAGAGGATAGGATACGATAGATTATAGGATAGGATAGAGAATAGGATATAGGATTGGCTAGAATAGAGGATAGAATAGGATAGAGGATAGGATAGGATAGAGGATAGGATATGATAGACGATAGGATAGGATAGAGGATAGGAAAGGATAGGATAGAGGATAGGATACGATAGAGGATAGGATAGGATAGAGGATAGGATAGGATGGAGAATAGGATATAGGATTGGATAGGATAGAGGATAGGATATGATACAGGACAGGATAGGGTAGAGAATAGGATAGGATAGAGGATAGGATCGGGTAGAGGATAGGATAGGATAGAGAATAGGATATAGGATTGGATAGGATAGCGGATAGGATAGGATAGAGGATAGGATAGGATAGAGGATAGAATATGATAGAGGATAGGATAGGATAGAGGATAGAATAGGATAGAGGATAGGATAGGATAGCGGATAGGATATGTTAGAGGATAGGATAGGATAGAGGATAGGATAGGATAAACGATAGGATAGGATAGAGGATAGGATAGGATAGAGGATAGGATAGGATAGAGGATAGGATAGGATAGAGAATAGGATAGGATAGAGGATAGGATAGGATAGAGGATAGGATAGGATTCAGGGTACGATAGGATAGTGGATAGGATAGGATAGAGGGTAGGATAGTATAGAGGATATGATAGGATAGATGATAGGATAGGATAGAGGATAGGATAGAATAGTGGATAGGATAGGATGGAGGATAGGATAGAGGATAGGATACGATAGAGGATAGGATAGGATAGAGGATAGGAAAGGATAAACGATAGGATAGGATAGAGGATAGGATAGGATAGAGGATAGGATAGGATAGAGGATAGGATAGGATAGAGGATAGGATAGGATAGTGGATTGGATAGGATAGAGGATAGGATAGGATAGAGGATAGGATAGGATAGAGGATAGGATAGGATAGAGAATAGGATATAGGATTGGATAGGATAGCGGATAGGATAGGATAGAGGATAGGATAGGATAGAGGATAGGATATGATAGAGGATAGGATAGGATAGAGGATAGGATAAGATAGGATAGAGGATAGGATAGGATAGAGGATAGGATAGGATAGAGGATAGGATACGATAGTGGATAGGATAGGATAGTGGATTGGATAGGATAGAGGATAGGATACGATAGATTATAGGATAGGATAGAGAATAGGATATAGGATTGGCTAGGATAGAGGATAGAATAGGATAGAGGATAGGATAGGATAGAGGATAGGATATGATAGACGATAGGATAGGATAGAGGATAGGAAAGGATAGGATAGAGGATAGGATACGATAGAGGATAGGATAGGATAGAGGATAGGATAGGATGGAGAATAGGATATAGGATTGGATAGGATAGAGTATAGGATATGATACAGGACAGGATAGGGTAGAGAATAGGATAGGATAGAGGATAGGATCGGGTAGAGGATAGGATAGGATAGAGAATAGGATATAGGATTGGATAGGATAGCGGATAGGATAGGATAGAGGATAGGATAGGATAGAGGATAGGATATGATAGAGGATAGGATAGGATAGAGGATAGAATAGGATAGAGGATAGGATAGGATAGCGGATAGGATATGTTAGAGGATAGGATAGGATAGAGGATAGGATAGGATAAACGATAGGATAGGATAGAGGATAGGATAGGATAGAGGATAGGATAGGATAGAGGATAGGATAGGATAGAGAATAGGATAGGATAGAGGATAGGATAGGATAGAGGATAGGATAGGATTCAGGGTACGATAGGATAGTGGATAGGATAGGATAGAGGGTAGGACAGTATAGAGGATATGATAGGATAGATGATAGGATAGGATAGAGGATAGGATAGAATAGTGGATAGGATAGGATGGAGGATAGGATAGAGGATAGGATACGATAGAGGATAGGATACGATAGAGGATAGGATAGGATAGAGGATAGGAAAGGATAAACGATAGGATAGGATAGAGGATAGGATAGGATAGAGGATAGGATAGGATAGAGGATAGGATAGGATAGTGGATTGGATAGGATAGAGGATAGGATAGGATAGAGGATAGGATAGGATAGAGGATAGGATAGGATAGAGAATAGGATATAGGATTGGATAGGATAGCGGATAGGATAGGATAGAGGATAGGATAGGATAGAGGATAGGATATGATAGAGGATAGGATAGGATTCAGGGTACGATAGGATAGTGGATAGGATAGGATAGAGGGTAGGATAGTATAGAGGATATGATAGGATAGATGATAGGATAGGATAGAGGATAGGATAGAATAGTGGATAGGATAGGATGGAGGATAGGATAGAGGATAGGATACGATAGAGGATAGGATACGATAGAGGATAGGATAGGATAGAGGATAGGAAAGGATAAACGATAGGATAGGATAGAGGATAGGATAGGATAGAGGATAGGATAGGATAGAGGATAGGATAGGATAGTGGATTGGATAGGATAGAGGATAGGATAGGATAGAGGATAGGATAGGATAGAGAATAGGATATAGGAGTGGCTAGGATAGAGGATAGAATAGAATAGAGGATAGGATAGGATAGAGGATAGGATAGGATAGAGGATAGGATAGGATAGAGAATCTGATAGGATAGAGGATAGAATATGATAGAGGATAGGATAGGATAGAGGATAGGATAGGATAGAGGATAGGATAGGATAGGATAGAGGATAGGATAGAGGATAGGATAGAGGATAGGATAGGATAGAGGATAGGATAGGATAGAGGATAGGATAGGATAGAGAATAGGATAGGATAGAGGATAGGATAGGATAGAGGATAGGATAGGATTGAGGGTACGAGAGGATAGTGGATAGGATAGGATAGAGGGTAGGATAGGATAGAGGATATGATAGGATAGAGGATAGGATAGGATAGAGGATAGGATATGATAGAGGATAGGATAGGATAGGATAGAGGATAGGATAGGATAGAGGATAGGATAGGATAGGATAGAGGATAGGATAGGATAGAGGATAGGATAGGATAGAGGATAGGATAGGATAGAGGATAGGATAGGATAGAGGATAGGATAGGATAGAGGATAGGATAGGATAGAGGATAGGATAGGATAGAGGATAGGATAGGATAGAGGATAGGATAGGATAGAGGATAGGATAGGGTAGAGGATAGGATAGGATAGAGGATAGGATAGGGTAGACGATAGGATAGGATAGAGGATAGGATAGGATAGAGGATAGGATAGAATAGTGGATAGGATAGGATAGAGGATAGGATAGAGGATAGGATACGATAGAGGATAGGATAGAATAGTGGATAGGATAGGATAGCGGATAGGATATGTTAGAGGATAGGATAGGATAGAGGATAGGATAGGATAAACGATAGGATAGGATAGGGGATAGGATAGAGGACAGGATAGGACAGAGGATAGGATAGGACAGAGGATAGGATAGGTTGGAGGATAGGATAGGGGATTGGATAGGATAGAGGATAGGAGACGATAGAGGATAGGATAGCGGATAGGATAGGATAGGATAGAGGATAGGATACGATAGAGGATAGGATAGGATAGAGGATAGGAAAGAATAAACGATAGGATAGGATAGAGGATAGGATAGGATAGAGGATAGGATATGATAGAGGATAGGATAGGATAGAGGATAGGATAGGATAGGGGATAGGATAGGATAGAGGATAGGATACGATAGAGGATAGGATAGGATAGAGAATAGGATATAGGATTGGATAGGATAGAGGATAGAATAGGATAGACGATAGGATAGGATAGCGGATAGGATATGTTAGAGGGTAGGATAGGATAGAGGATAGGATAGGATAAACGATAGGATAGGATAGAGGATAGGATAGGATAGAGGATAGGATAGGATAGAGGATAGGATAGGATAGAGAATAGGATAGGATAGAGGATAGGATAGGATAGAGGATAGGATATGATAGAGGATAGGATAGGATAGAGGATAGGATAGGATAGGGGATAGGATAGGATAGAGAATAGGATAGGATAGAGGATAGGATAGGATAGAGGATAGGATATGATAGAGGATAGGATAGGATAGAGGATAGGATAGGATAGGGGATAGGATAGGATAGAGGATAGGATACGATAGAGGATAGGATAGGATAGAGAATAGGATATAGGATTGGATAGGATAGAGGATAGAATAGGATAGAGGATAGGATAGGATAGCGGATAGGATATGTTAGAGGATAGGATAGGATAGAGGATAGGATAGGATAAACGATAGGATAGGATAGGGGATAGGATAGAGGATAGGATAGGATAGAGGATAGGATAGGATAGAGGATAGGATAGGATAGAGAATAGGCTAGGATAGGGGATAGGATAGGATAGAGGATAGGATAGGATTCAGGGTACGATAGGATAGTGGATAGGATAGGATAGAGGGTAGGATAGGATAGAGGATATGATAGGATAGATGATAGGATAGGATAGAGGATAGGATAGAATAGTGGATAGGATAGGATGGAGGATAGGATAGAGGATAGGATAGAGGATAGGATACGATAGAGGATAGGATACGATAGAGGATAGGATAGGATAGAGGATAGGAAAGGATAAACGATAGGATAGGATAGAGGATAGGATAGGATAGATGATAGGATAGGATAGAGGATAGGATAGGATAGAGGATAGGATAGGATAGAGGATAGGATACGATAGAGGATAGGATACGATAGAGGATAGGATAGGATAGAGAATAGAATATAGGATTGGATAGGATAGAGGATAGAATAGGATAGAGGATAGGATAGGATAGAGAATAGGATAGGATAGAGGATAGGATATGATAGACGATAGGATAGGATAGAGGATAGGAAAGGATAGGATAGAGGATAGGATACGATAGAGGATAGGATAGGATAGAGGATAGGATAGGATGGAGAATAGGATATAGGATTGGATAGGATAGAGGATAGGATATGATACAGGATAGGATAGGATAGAGAATAGGATAGGATAGAGGATAGGATAGGGTAGAGGATAGGATAGGATACAGAATAGGATATAGGATTGGATAGGATAGCGGATAGGATACGATAGAGGATAGTATAGGATAGAGGATAGGATAGGATAGAGGATAGGATAGGATAGATGATAGGATAGGATAGAGGATAGGATAGGATAGAGGATAGGATAGGATAGTGGATTGGATAGGATAGAGGATAGGATAGGATAGAGGATAGGATAGGATAGAGAATAGGATATAGGATTGGCTAGGATAGAGGATAGAATAGGATAGAGGATAGGATAGGATAGAGGATAAGATAGGATAGAGGATAGGATAGGATAGAGAATAGGATAGGATAGAGGATAGGATAGGATAGAGGATAGGATACGATAGAGGATAGGATAGGATAGAGGATAGGATACGATAGAGGATAGGATAGGATAGAGGATAGGATACGATAGAGGATAGGATAGCAGAGAGAATAGGATATAGGATTGGATAGGATAGAGGATAGAATAGGATAGAGGATAGGATAGGATAGCGGATAGGATATGTTAGAGGATAGGATAGGATAGAGGATAGGATAGGATAAACGATAGGATAGGATAGAGGATAGGATAGGATAAACGATAGGATAGGATAGAGGATAGGATAGGATAGAGGATAGGATAGGTTGAGGATAGGATAGGATAGAGGATACGATATAGGATTGGATAGGATAGAGGATATGATACGATAGAGAATAGGATAGGATAGAGAATAGGATATAGGATTGATTGGATAGAGGATAGAATAGGATAGAGGATAGGATTGGATAGAGGATAGGATATGATAGAGGATAGGATAGGATAGAGGATAGGATAGGATAGAGGATAGGATAGGATAGAGGATAGGATACGATAGAGGATAGGATAGGATAGAGAATAGGATATAGGATTGGATAGGATAGAGGATAGAATAGGATAGAGGATAGGATAGGATAGCGGATAGGATATATTAGAGGATAGGATAGGATAGAGGATAGGATAGGATAAACGATAGGATAGGATAGAGGATAGGATAGGATAGAGGATAGGATAGGATAGAGGATAGGATAGGATAGAGGATAGGATAGGATAGAGGATAGGATAGGATAGAGGATAGGATAGGATAGAGGATAGGATAGGATAGAGGATAGGATAGGATAGAGGATAGGATAGGATAGAGGATAGGATAGGATAGGGGATAGGATAGGATAGAGGATAGGATAGGATAGAGGATAGGATAGGATAGAGGATAGGATAGGATAGAGGATAGGATAGGATAGAGGATAGGATAGGATAGAGGATAGGATAGGATAGAGGATAGGATATAGGATTGGATAGGATAGAGGATAGGATATGATAGAGGATAGAATAGGATAGAGGATAAGATAGGATAGAGGATAGGATATGATAGAGGATAGGATAGGATAGAGGATAGGATAGGATAGGATAGAGGATAGGATAGGATAGAGGATAGGATAGGATAGAGGATAGGATAGGATAGAGAATAGGATAGGATAGATGATAGGATAGGATAGAGGATAGGATAGGATTGAGGGTACGATAGGATAGTGGATAGGGTAGGATAGAGGATAGGATAGGATAGAGGATAGGATATAGGATTGGATAGGATAGAGGATAGAATAGGATAGAGGATAGGATAGGATAGCGGATAGGATATGTTAGAGGATAGGATAGGATAGAGGATAGGATAGGATAAACGATAGGATAGGATAGAGGATAGGATAGGATAAACGATAGGATAGGATAGAGGATAGGATAGGATAGAGGATAGGATAGGTTGAGGATAGGATAGGATAGAGGATACGATATAGGATTGGATAGGATAGAGGATAGGATACGATAGAGAATAGGATAGGATAGAGAATAGGATATAGGATTGATTGGATAGAGGATAGAATAGGATAGAGGATAGGATTGGATAGAGGATAGGATATGATAGAGGATAGGATAGGATAGAGGATAGGATAGGATAGAGGATAGGATAGGATAGAGGATAGGATACGATAGAGGATAGGATAGGATAGAGAATAGGATATAGGATTGGATAGGATAGAGGATAGAATAGGATAGAGGATAGGATAGGATAGCGGATAGGATATGTTAGAGGATAGGATAGGATAGAGGATAGGATAGGATAAACGATAGGATAGGATAGAGGATAGGATAGGATAGAGGATAGGATAGGATAGAGGATAGGATAGGATAGAGGATAGGATAGCATAGAGGATAGGATAGGATAGAGGATAGGATAGGATAGAGGATAGGATAGGATAGAGGATAGGATAGGATAGAGGATAGGATAGGATAGAGGATAGGATAGGATAGAGGATAGGATAGGATAGAGGATAGGATAGGATAGAGGATAGGATAGGATAGAGGATAGGATATAGGATTGGATAGGATAGAGGATAGGATATGATAGAGGATAGAATAGGATAGAGGATAAGATAGGATAGAGGATAGGATATGATAGAGGATAGGATAGGATAGAGGATAGGATAGGATAGAGGATAGGATAGGATAGAGGATAGGATAGGATAGAGGATAGGATAGGATAGAGGATAGGATAGGATAGAGGATAGGATAGGATAGAGAATAGGATAGGATAGATGATAGGATAGGATAGAGGATAGGATAGGATTGAGGGTACGATAGGATAGTGGATAGGGTAGGATAGAGGATAGGATAGGATAGAGGATATGATAGGATAGAGGATAGGATAGGATAGAGGATAGGATAGGATAGGGAATAGGATATAGGATTGGATATGATAGAGGATAGAGTAGGATAGAGGATAAGATAGGATAGAGGATAGGATATGATAGAGGATAGGATAGGATAGAGGATAGGATAGGATAGAGGATAGGATAGGATAGGATAGAGCATAGGATAGGATAGAGGATAGGATAGGATAGAGAATAGGATAGGATAGAGGATAGGATAGGATAGAGGATAGGATAGGATTCAGGGTACGATAGGATAGTGGATAGGATAGGATAGAGGGTAGGATAGGATAGAGGATATGATAGGATAGATGATAGGATAGGATAGAGGATAGGATAGAATAGTGGATAGGATAGGATGGAGGATAGGATAGAGGATAGGATAGAGGATAGGATAGGAGAGAGAATAGGATACGATAGAGGATAGGATAGGATAGAGGATAGGAAAGGATAAACGATAGGATAGGATAGAGGATAGGATAGGATAGATGATAGGATAGGATAGAGGATAGGATAGGATACAGGATAGGATAGGATAGTGGATTGGATAGGATAGAGGATAGGATAGGATAGAGGATAGGATAGGATAGAGAATAGGATATAGGATTGGCTTGGATAGAGGATAGAATAGGATAGAGGATAGGATAGGATAGAGGATAGGATAGGATAGAGGATAGGATAGGATAGAGAATAGGATAGGATAGAGGATAGGATAGGATAGAGGATAGGATACGATAGAGGATAGGATAGGATAGAGGATAGGATAGGATAGAGGATAGGATAGGATAGAGAATAGGATAGGATAGAGGATAGGATAGGATAGAGGATAGGATAGGATTCAGGGTACGATAGGATAGTGGATAGGATAGGATAGAGGGTAGGATAGGATAGAGGATATGATAGGATAGATTATAGGATAGGATAGAGGATAGGATAGAATAGTGGATAGGATAGGATGGAGGATAGGATAGAGGATAGGATAGAGGATAGGATAGGATAGAGGATAGGATACGATAGAGGATAGGATAGGATAGAGGATAGGAAAGGATAAACGATAGGATAGGATAGAGGATAGGATAGGATAGATGATAGGATAGGATAGAGGATAGGATAGGATAGAGGATAGGATAGGATAGAGAATAGGATAGGATAGAGAATAGGATAGGATAGAGGATAGGATACGATAGAGGATAGGATACGATAGAGGATAGGATAGGATAGAGAATAGGATATAGGATTGGATAGGATAGAGGATAGAATAGGATAGAGGATAGGATAGGATAGCGGATAGGATAGGATAGAGGATAGGATAGGATAGAGGATAGGATATGATAGAGGATAGGACAGGATAGAGGATAGGATAGGATAGGATAGAGGATAGGATAGGATAGAGGATAGGATAGGATAGAGGATAGGATAGGATAGAGGATAGGATAGGATGGAGAATAGGATATAGGATTGGATAGGATAGAGAATAGGATATAGGATTGGATAGGATAGAGGATAGAATATGATAGAGGATAGGATAGGATAGAGGATAGGATAGGATAGAGGATAGGATAGGATAGAGGATAGGATAGGATAGGATAGAGGATAGGATAGAGGATACGATAGAATAGAGGATATGATAGGATAGAGAATAGGATAGGATAGAGAATAGGATAAGATAGAGGATAGGATAGGATAGAGGATAGGATAGGATAGAGAATAGGATATAGGATTGGATATGATAGAGGATAGAATAGGATAGAGGATAAGATAGGATAGAGGATAGGATATGATAGAGGATAGGATAGGATAGAGGATAGGATAGGATAGAGGATAGGATAGAATAGAGGATAGGATAGGATAGAGGATAGGATAGGATAGAGGATAGGATAGGATAGAGGATAGGATAGGATAGAGAATAGGATAGGATAGAGGATAGGATAGGATAGAGGATAGGATAGGATTGAGGGTACGATAGGATAGTGATAGGGTAGGATAGAGGATAGGATAGGATAGAGGATATGATAGGATAGAGGATAGGATAGGATAGAGGATAGGATAGGATAGAGAATAGGATATAGGATTGGATATGATAGAGGATAGAATAGGATAGAGGATAAGATAGGATAGAGGATAGGATATGATAGAGGATAGGATAGGATAGAGGATAGGATAGGATAGAGGATAGGATAGGATAGGATAGAGGGTAGGATAGGATAGAGGATAGGATAGGATAGAGAATAGGATAGGATAGAGGATAGGATAGGATAGAGGATAGGATAGGATAGAGGATAGGATAGGATTCAGGGTACGATAGGATAGTGGATAGGATAAGATAGAGGGTAGGATAGGATAGAGGATATGATAGGATAGATGATAGGATAGGATAGAGGATAGGATAGAATAGTGGATAGGATAGGATGGAGGATAGGATAGTGGATAGGATAGAGGATAGGATAGGATAGAGGATAGGATACGATAGAGGATAGGATAGGATAGAGGATAGGAAAGGATAAACGATAGGATAGGATAGAGGATAGGATAGGATAGAGGATAGGATAGGATAGAGGATAGGATAGGATAGAGGATAGGATAGGATAGAGGATAGGATAGGATAGAGGATAGGATATAGGATTGGATAGGATAGAGGATAGGATATGATAGAGGATAGAATAGGATAGAGGATAAGATAGGATAGAGGATAGGATATGATAGAGGATAGGATAGGATAGAGGATAGGATAGGATAGGATAGAGGATAGGATAGGATAGAGGATAGGATAGGATAGAGGATAGGATAGGATAGAGAATAGGATAGGATAGATGATAGGATAGGATAGAGGATAGGATAGGATTGAGGGTACGATAGGATAGTGGATAGGGTAGGATAGAGGATAGGATAGGATACAGGATATGATAGGATAGAGGATAGGATAGGATAGAGGATAGGATAGGATAGGGAATAGGATATAGGATTGGATATGATAGAGGATAGAGTAGGATAGAGGATAAGATAGGATAGAGGATAGGATATGATAGAGGATAGGATAGGATAGAGGATAGGATAGGATAGAGGATAGGATAGGATAGGATAGAGGATAGGATAGGATAGAGGATAGGATAGGATAGAGAATAGGATAGGATAGAGGATAGGATAGGATAGAGGATAGGATAGGATTCAGGGTACGATAGGATAGTGGATAGGATAGGATAGAGGGTAGGATACGATAGAGGATAGGATAGAGGATAGGATAGGATAGAGGATAGGATACGATAGAGGATAGGATAGGATAGAGGATAGGATACGATAGAGGATAGGATAGCATAGAGAATAGGATATAGGATTGGATAGGATAGAGGATAGAATAGGATAGAGGATAGGATAGGATAGCGGATAGGATATGTTAGAGGATAGGATAGGATAGAGGATAGGATAGGATAAACGATAGGATAGGATAGAGGATAGGATAGGATAAACGATAGGATAGGATAGAGGATAGGATAGGATAGAGGATAGGATAGGTTGAGGATAGGATAGGATAGAGGATACGATATAGGATTGGATAGGATAGAGGATAGGATACGATAGAGAATAGGATAGGATAGAGAATAGGATATAGGATTGATTGGATAGAGGATAGAATAGGATAGAGGATAGGATTGGATAGAGGATAGGATATGATAGAGGATAGGATAGGATAGAGGATAGGATAGGATAGAGGATAGGATAGGATAGAGGATAGGATACGATAGAGGATAGGATAGGATAGAGAATAGGATATAGGATTGGATAGGATAGAGGATAGAATAGGATAGAGGATAGGATAGGGTAGCGGATAGGATATGTTAGAGGATAGGATAGGATAGAGGATAGGATAGGATAAACGATAGGATAGGATAGAGGATAGGATAGGATAGAGGATAGGATAGGATAGAGGATAGGATAGGATAGAGGATAGGATAGGATAGAGGATAGGATAGGATAGAGGATAGGATAGGATAGAGGATAGGATAGGATAGAGGATAGGATAGGATAGAGGATAGGATAGGATAGAGGATAGGATAGGATACAGGATAGGATAGGATAGAGGATAGGATAGGATAGAGGATAGGATAGGATAGAGGATAGGATAGGATAGAGGATAGGATAGGATAGAGGATAGGATATAGGATTGGATAGGATAGAGGATAGGATATGATAGAGGATAGAATAGGATAGAGGATAAGATAGGATAGAGGATAGGATATGATAGAGGATAGGATAGGATAGAGGATAGGATAGGATAGAGGATAGGATAGGATAGAGGATAGGATAGGATAGAGGATAGGATAGGATAGAGGATAGGATAGGATAGAGGATAGGATAGGATAGAGAATAGGATAGGATAGATGATAGGATAGGATAGAGGATAGGATAGGATTGAGGGTACGATAGGATAGTGGATAGGGTAGGATAGAGGATAGGATAGGATAGAGGATATGATAGGATAGAGGATAGGATAGGATAGAGGATAGGATAGGATAGGGAATAGGATATAGGATTGGATATGATAGAGGATAGAGTAGGATAGAGGATAAGATAGGATAGAGGATAGGATATGATAGAGGATAGGATAGGATAGAGGATAGGATAGGATAGAGGATAGGATAGGATAGGATAGAGGATAGGATAGGATAGAGGATAGGATAGGATAGAGAATAGGATAGGATAGAGGATAGGATAGGATAGAGGATAGGATAGGATTCAGGGTACGATAGGATAGTGGATAGGATAGGATAGAGGGTAGGATAGGATAGAGGATATGATAGGATAGATGATAGGATAGGATAGAGGATAGGATAGAATAGTGGATAGGATAGGATGGAGGATAGGATAGAGGATAGGATAGAGGATAGGATAGGAGAGAGAATAGGATACGATAGAGGATAGGATAGGATAGAGGATAGGAAAGGATAAACGATAGGATAGGATAGAGGATAGGATAGGATAGATGATAGGATAGGATAGAGGATAGGATAGGATACAGGATAGGATAGGATAGTGGATTGGATAGGATAGAGGATAGGATAGGATAGAGGATAGGATAGGATAGAGAATAGGATATAGGATTGGCTTGGATAGAGGATAGAATAGGATAGAGGATAGGATAGGATAGAGGATAGGATAGGATAGAGGATAGGATAGGATAGAGAATAGGATAGGATAGAGGATAGGATAGGATAGAGGATAGGATACGATAGAGGATAGGATAGGATAGAGGATAGGATAGGATAGAGGATAGGATAGGATAGAGAATAGGATAGGATAGAGGATAGGATAGGATAGAGGATAGGATAGGATTCAGGGTACGATAGGATAGTGGATAGGATAGGATAGAGGGTAGGATAGGATAGAGGATATGATAGGATAGATTATAGGATAGGATAGAGGATAGGATAGAATAGTGGATAGGATAGGATGGAGGATAGGATAGAGGATAGGATAGAGGATAGGATAGGATAGAGGATAGGATACGATAGAGGATAGGATAGGATAGAGGATAGGAAAGGATAAACGATAGGATAGGATAGAGGATAGGATAGGATAGATGATAGGATAGGATAGAGGATAGGATAGGATAGAGGATAGGATAGGATAGAGAATAGGATAGGATAGAGAATAGGATAGGATAGAGGATAGGATACGATAGAGGATAGGATACGATAGAGGATAGGATAGGATAGAGAATAGGATATAGGATTGGATAGGATAGAGGATAGAATAGGATAGAGGATAGGATAGGATAGCGGATAGGATAGGATAGAGGATAGGATAGGATAGAGGATAGGATATGATAGAGGATAGGACAGGATAGAGGATAGGATAGGATAGGATAGAGGATAGGATAGGATAGAGGATAGGATAGGATAGAGGATAGGATAGGATGGAGAATAGGATATAGGATTGGATAGGATAGAGAATAGGATATAGGATTGGATAGGATAGAGGATAGAATATGATAGAGGATAGGATAGGATAGAGGATAGGATAGGATAGAGGATAGGATAGGATAGAGGATAGGATAGGATAGGATAGAGGATAGGATAGAGGATACGATAGGATAGAGGATAGGATAGGATAGAGAATAGGATAGGATAGAGAATAGGATAAGATAGAGGATAGGATAGGATAGAGGATAGGATAGGATAGAGAATAGGATATAGGATTGGATATGATAGAGGATAGAATAGGATAGAGGATAAGATAGGATAGAGGATAGGATATGATAGAGGATAGGATAGGATAGAGGATAGGATAGGATAGAGGATAGGATAGAATAGAGGATAGGATAGGATAGAGGATAGGATAGGATAGAGGATAGGATAGGATAGAGGATAGGATAGGATAGAGAATAGGATAGGATAGAGGATAGGATAGGATAGAGGATAGGATAGGATTGAGGGTACGATAGGATAGTGATAGGGTAGGATAGAGGATAGGATAGGATAGAGGATATGATAGGATAGAGGATAGGATAGGATAGAGGATAGGATAGGATAGAGAATAGGATATAGGATTGGATATGATAGAGGATAGAATAGGATAGAGGATAAGATAGGATAGAGGATAGGATATGATAGAGGATAGGATAGGATAGAGGATAGGATAGGATAGAGGATAGGATAGGATAGGATAGAGGGTAGGATAGGATAGAGGATAGGATAGGATAGAGAATAGGATAGGATAGAGGATAGGATAGGATAGAGGATAGGATAGGATAGAGGATAGGATAGGATTCAGGGTACGATAGGATAGTGGATAGGATAAGATAGAGGGTAGGATAGGATAGAGGATATGATAGGATAGATGATAGGATAGGATAGAGGATAGGATAGAATAGTGGATAGGATAGGATGGAGGATAGGATAGTGGATAGGATAGAGGATAGGATAGGATAGAGGATAGGATACGATAGAGGATAGGATAGGATAGAGGATAGGAAAGGATAAACGATAGGATAGGATAGAGGATAGGATAGGATAGATGATAGGATAGGATAGAGGATAGGATAGGATAGAGGATAGGATAGGATAGTGGATTGGATAGGATAGAGGATAGGATAGGATAGAGGATAGGATAGGATAGAGAATAGGATATAGGATTGGCTAGGATAGAGGATAGAATAGGATAGAGGATAGGATAGGATAGGATAGAGGATAGGATAGGATAGAGGATAGGATAGGATAGAGAATAGGATAGGATAGAGGATAGGATAGGATAGAGGATAGGATACGATAGAGGATAGGATAGGATAGAGGATAGGATACGATAGAGGATAGGATACGATAGAGGATAGGATAGGATAGAGAATAGGATATAGGATTGGATAGGATAGAGGATAGAATAGGATAGAGGATAGGATAGGATAGCGGATAGGATAGGATAGAGGATAGGATAGGATAGAGGATAGGATATGATAGAGGATAGGATAGGATAGAGGATAGGATAGGATAGGATAGAGGATAGGATAGGATAGGATAGAGGATAGGATAGGATAGAGGATAGGATAGGATCGAGAATAGGATATAGGATTGGATAGGATAGAGAATAGGATATAGGATTGGATAGGATAGAGGATAGAATATGATAGAGGATAGGATAGGATAGAGGATAGGATAGGATAGAGGATAGGATAGGATAGGATAGAGGATAGGATAGAGGATAGGATAGAGGATAGGATAGGATAGAGGATAGGATAGGATAGAGAATAGGATAGGATAGAGGATAGGATAGGATAGAGGATAGGATAGGATTGAGGGTACGATAGGATAGTGGATAGGATAGGATAGAGGGTAGGATAGGATAGAGGATATGATAGGATAGAGGATAGGATAGGATAGAGGATAGGATATGATAGAGGATAGGATAGGATAGAGGATAGGATAGGATAGAGGATAGGATAGGATAGAGGATAGGATAGGATAGAGGATAGGATAGGATAGAGGATAGGATAGGATAGAGGATAGGATAGGATAGAGGATAGGATAGGATAGAGGATAGGATAGGATAGAGGATAGGATAGGATAGAGGATAGGATAGGATAGAGGATAGGATAGGATAGAGGATAGGATAGGGTAGAGGATAGGATAGGATAGAGGATAGAATAGGATAGACGATAGGATAGGATAGAGGATAGGTTAGTATAGAGGATAGGATAGGATAGCGGATAGGATAGGATAGAGGATAGGATAGGATAGAGGATAGGATAGAATAGTGGATAGGATAGGATAGAGGATAGGATAGAGGATAGGATACGATAGAGGATAGGATAGAATAGTGGATAGGATAGAATAAACGATAGGATAGGATAGAGGATAGGATAGGATAGAGGATAGGATATGATAGAGGATAGGATAGGATAGAGGATAGGATAGGATAGGGGATAGGATAGGATAGAGGATAGGATACGATAGAGGATAGGATAGGATAGAGAATAGGATATAGGATTGGATAGGATAGAGGATAGAATAGGATAGAGGATAGGATAGGATAGCGGATAGGATATGTTAGAGGATAGGATAGGATAGAGGATAGAGAATAGGATAGGATAGAGGATAGGATAGGATAGAGGATAGGATAGGATAGAGAATAGGATAGGATAGAGGATAGGATAGGATAGAGGATAGGATACGATAGAGGATAGGATAGGATAGAGGATAGGATACGATAGAGGATAGGATACGATAGAGGATAGGATAGGATACAGAATAGGATATAGGATTGGATAGGATAGAGGATAGAATAGGATAGAGGATAGGATAGGATAGAGAATATGATAGGATAGAGGATAGGATAGGATAGAGGATAGGATAGGATAGAGGATAGGATAGGATAGAGAATAGGATATAGGATTGGATAGCATAGCGGATAGGATAGGATAGAGGATAGGATAGGATAGAGGATAGGATATGATAGAGGATAGGATAGGATAGAGGATAGGATAAGATAGGATAGAGGATAGGATAGGATAGAGGATAGGATAGGATAGAGGATAGGATAGGATAGTGGATAGGATAGGATAGTGGATTGGATAGGATAGAGGATAGGATACGATAGATTATAGGATAGGATAGAGAATAGGATATAGGATTGGCTAGGATAGAGGATAGAATAGGATAGAGGATAGGATAGGATAGAGGATAGGATATGATGGACGATAGGATAGGATAGAGGATAGGAAAGGATAGGATAGAGGATAGGATACGATAGAGGATAGGATAGGATAGAGGATAGGATAGGATGGAGAATAGGATATAGGATTGGATAGGATAGAGGATAGGATATGATACAGGACAGGATAGGGTAGAGAATAGGATAGGATAGAGGATAGGATCGGGTAGAGGATAGGATAGGATAGAGAATAGGATATAGGATTGGATAGGATAGCGGATAGGATAGGATGGAGGATAGGATAGGATAGAGGATAGGATATGATAGAGGATAGGATAGGATAGAGGATAGAATAGGATAGAGGATAGGATAGGATAGCGGATAGGATATGTTAGAGGATAGGATAGGATAGAGGATAGGATAGGATAAACGATAGTATAGGATAGAGGATAGGATAGGATAGAGGATAGGATAGGATAGAGGATAGGATAGGATAGAGAATAGGATAGGATAGAGGATAGGATAGGATAGAGGATAGGATAGGATTCAGGGTACGATAGGATAGTGGATAGGATAGGATAGAGGGTAGGATAGTATAGAGGATATGATAGGATAGATGATAGGATAGGATAGAGGATAGGATAGAATAGTGGATAGGATAGGATGGAGGATAGGATAGAGGATGGGATACGATAGAGGATAGGATACGATAGAGAATAGGATAGGATAGAGGATAGGATACGATAGAGGATAGGATACGATAGAGGATAGGATAGGATAGAGGATAGGATACGATACAGGATAGGATACGATAGAGGATAGGATAGGATACAGAATAGGATATAGGATTGGATAGGATAGAGGATAGAATAGGATAGAGGATAGGATAGGATAGAGAATAGGATAGGATAGAGGATATGATAGGATAGAGGATAGGATAGGATAGAGGATAGGATATGATAGAGGATAGGATAGGATAGAGGATAGGATAAGATAGGATAGAGGATAGGATAGGATAGAGGATAGGATAGGATAGAGGATAGGATAGGATAGAGGATAGGATAGGATAGGATAGTGGATAGGATAGGATAGTGGATTGGATAGGATAGAGGATAGGATAGGATAGAGGATAGGATAGGATAGAGAATAGGATAGGATAGAGAATAGGATATAGGATTGGATAGGATAGCGGATAGGATAGGATAGAGGATAGGATAGGATAGAGGATAGGATATGATAGAGGATAGGATAGGATAGAGGATAGGATAAGATAGGATAGAGGATAGGATAGGATAGAGGATAGGATAGGATAGAGGATAGGATACGATAGTGGATAGGATAGGATAGTGGATTGGATAGGATAGAGGATAGGATACGATAGATTATAGGATAGGATAGAGAATAGGATATAGGATTGGCTAGGATAGAGGATAGAATAGGATAGAGGATAGGATAGGATAGAGGATAGGATAGGATAGAGGATAGAATAGGATAGAGGATAGGATAGGATAGCGGATAGGATATGTTAGAGGATAGGATAGGATAGAGGATAGGATAGGATAAACGATAGTATAGGATAGAGGATAGGATAGGATAGAGGATAGGATAGGATAGAGGATAGGATAGGATAGAGAATAGGATAGGATAGAGGATAGGATAGGATAGAGGATAGGATAGGATTCAGGGTACGATAGGATAGTGGATAGGATAGGATAGAGGGTAGGATAGTATAGAGGATATGATAGGATAGATGATAGGATAGGATAGAGGATAGGATAGAATAGTGGATAGGATAGGATGGAGGATAGGAAAGGATAGGATAGAGGATAGGATACGATAGAGGATAGGATAGGATAGAGGATAGGATAGGATGGAGAATAGGATATAGGATTGGATAGGATAGCGGATAGGATAGGATAGAGGATAGGATAGGATAGAGGATAGGATATGATAGAGGATAGGATAGGATAGAGGATAGGATACGATAGAGGATAGGATAGGATAGAGGATAGGAAAGGATAAACGATAGGATAGGATAGAGGATAGGATAGGATAGATGATAGGATAGGATAGAGGATAGGATAGGATAGAGGATAGGATAGGATAGTGGATTGGATAGGATAGAGGATAGGATAGGATAGAGGATAGGATAGGATAGAGAATAGGATATAGGATTGGCTAGGATAGAGGATAGAATAGGATAGAGGATAGGATAGGATAGGATAGAGGATAGGATAGGATAGAGGATAGGATAGGATAGAGAATAGGATAGGATAGAGGATAGGATAGGATAGAGGATAGGATACGATAGAGGATAGGATAGGATAGAGGATAGGATACGATAGAGGATAGGATACGATAGAGGATAGGATAGGATAGAGAATAGGATATAGGATTGGATAGGATAGAGGATAGAATAGGATAGAGGATAGGATAGGATAGCGGATAGGATAGGATAGAGGATAGGATAGGATAGAGGATAGGATATGATAGAGGATAGGATAGGATAGAGGATAGGATAGGATAGGATAGAGGATAGGATAGGATAGGATAGAGGATAGGATAGGATAGAGGATAGGATAGGATCGAGAATAGGATATAGGATTGGATAGGATAGAGAATAGGATATAGGATTGGATAGGATAGAGGATAGAATATGATAGAGGATAGGATAGGATAGAGGATAGGATAGGATAGAGGATAGGATAGGATAGGATAGAGGATAGGATAGAGGATAGGATAGAGGATAGGATAGGATAGAGGATAGGATAGGATAGAGAATAGGATAGGATAGAGGATAGGATAGGATAGAGGATAGGATAGGATTGAGGGTACGATAGGATAGTGGATAGGATAGGATAGAGGGTAGGATAGGATAGAGGATATGATAGGATAGAGGATAGGATAGGATAGAGGATAGGATATGATAGAGGATAGGATAGGATAGAGGATAGGATAGGATAGAGGATAGGATAGGATAGAGGATAGGATAGGATAGAGGATAGGATAGGATAGAGGATAGGATAGGATAGAGGATAGGATAGGATAGAGGATAGGATAGGATAGAGGATAGGATAGGATAGAGGATAGGATAGGATAGAGGATAGGATAGGATAGAGGATAGGATAGGGTAGAGGATAGGATAGGATAGAGGATAGAATAGGATAGACGATAGGATAGGATAGAGGATAGGTTAGTATAGAGGATAGGATAGGATAGCGGATAGGATAGGATAGAGGATAGGATAGGATAGAGGATAGGATAGAATAGTGGATAGGATAGGATAGAGGATAGGATAGAGGATAGGATACGATAGAGGATAGGATAGAATAGTGGATAGGATAGAATAAACGATAGGATAGGATAGAGGATAGGATAGGATAGAGGATAGGATATGATAGAGGATAGGATAGGATAGAGGATAGGATAGGATAGGGGATAGGATAGGATAGAGGATAGGATACGATAGAGGATAGGATAGGATAGAGAATAGGATATAGGATTGGATAGGATAGAGGATAGAATAGGATAGAGGATAGGATAGGATAGCGGATAGGATATGTTAGAGGATAGGATAGGATAGAGGATAGGATAGGATAGAGAATAGGATAGGATAGAGGATAGGATAGGATAGAGGATAGGATAGGATAGAGAATAGGATAGGATAGAGGATAGGATAGGATAGAGGATAGGATACGATAGAGGATAGGATAGGATAGAGGATAGGATACGATAGAGGATAGGATACGATAGAGGATAGGATAGGATACAGAATAGGATATAGGATTGGATAGGATAGAGGATAGAATAGGATAGAGGATAGGATAGGATAGAGAATATGATAGGATAGAGGATAGGATAGGATAGAGGATAGGATAGGATAGAGGATAGGATAGGATAGAGAATAGGATATAGGATTGGATAGCATAGCGGATAGGATAGGATAGAGGATAGGATAGGATAGAGGATAGGATATGATAGAGGATAGGATAGGATAGAGGATAGGATAAGATAGGATAGAGGATAGGATAGGATAGAGGATAGGATAGGATAGAGGATAGGATAGGATAGTGGATAGGATAGGATAGTGGATTGGATAGGATAGAGGATAGGATACGATAGATTATAGGATAGGATAGAGAATAGGATATAGGATTGGCTAGGATAGAGGATAGAATAGGATAGAGGATAGGATAGGATAGAGGATAGGATATGATGGACGATAGGATAGGATAGAGGATAGGAAAGGATAGGATAGAGGATAGGATACGATAGAGGATAGGATAGGATAGAGGATAGGATAGGATGGAGAATAGGATATAGGATTGGATAGGATAGAGGATAGGATATGATACAGGACAGGATAGGGTAGAGAATAGGATAGGATAGAGGATAGGATCGGGTAGAGGATAGGATAGGATAGAGAATAGGATATAGGATTGGATAGGATAGCGGATAGGATAGGATGGAGGATAGGATAGGATAGAGGATAGGATATGATAGAGGATAGGATAGGATAGAGGATAGAATAGGATAGAGGATAGGATAGGATAGCGGATAGGATATGTTAGAGGATAGGATAGGATAGAGGATAGGATAGGATAAACGATAGTATAGGATAGAGGATAGGATAGGATAGAGGATAGGATAGGATAGAGGATAGGATAGGATAGAGAATAGGATAGGATAGAGGATAGGATAGGATAGAGGATAGGATAGGATTCAGGGTACGATAGGATAGTGGATAGGATAGGATAGAGGGTAGGATAGTATAGAGGATATGATAGGATAGATGATAGGATAGGATAGAGGATAGGATAGAATAGTGGATAGGATAGGATGGAGGATAGGATAGAGGATGGGATACGATAGAGGATAGGATACGATAGAGAATAGGATAGGATAGAGGATAGGATACGATAGAGGATAGGATACGATAGAGGATAGGATAGGATAGAGGATAGGATACGATACAGGATAGGATACGATAGAGGATAGGATAGGATACAGAATAGGATATAGGATTGGATAGGATAGAGGATAGAATAGGATAGAGGATAGGATAGGATAGAGAATAGGATAGGATAGAGGATATGATAGGATAGAGGATAGGATAGGATAGAGGATAGGATATGATAGAGGATAGGATAGGATAGAGGATAGGATAAGATAGGATAGAGGATAGGATAGGATAGAGGATAGGATAGGATAGAGGATAGGATAGGATAGAGGATAGGATAGGATAGGATAGTGGATAGGATAGGATAGTGGATTGGATAGGATAGAGGATAGGATAGGATAGAGGATAGGATAGGATAGAGAATAGGATAGGATAGAGAATAGGATATAGGATTGGATAGGATAGCGGATAGGATAGGATAGAGGATAGGATAGGATAGAGGATAGGATATGATAGAGGATAGGATAGGATAGAGGATAGGATAAGATAGGATAGAGGATAGGATAGGATAGAGGATAGGATAGGATAGAGGATAGGATACGATAGTGGATAGGATAGGATAGTGGATTGGATAGGATAGAGGATAGGATACGATAGATTATAGGATAGGATAGAGAATAGGATATAGGATTGGCTAGGATAGAGGATAGAATAGGATAGAGGATAGGATAGGATAGAGGATAGGATAGGATAGAGGATAGAATAGGATAGAGGATAGGATAGGATAGCGGATAGGATATGTTAGAGGATAGGATAGGATAGAGGATAGGATAGGATAAACGATAGTATAGGATAGAGGATAGGATAGGATAGAGGATAGGATAGGATAGAGGATAGGATAGGATAGAGAATAGGATAGGATAGAGGATAGGATAGGATAGAGGATAGGATAGGATTCAGGGTACGATAGGATAGTGGATAGGATAGGATAGAGGGTAGGATAGTATAGAGGATATGATAGGATAGATGATAGGATAGGATAGAGGATAGGATAGAATAGTGGATAGGATAGGATGGAGGATAGGAAAGGATAGGATAGAGGATAGGATACGATAGAGGATAGGATAGGATAGAGGATAGGATAGGATGGAGAATAGGATATAGGATTGGATAGGATAGCGGATAGGATAGGATAGAGGATAGGATAGGATAGAGGATAGGATATGATAGAGGATAGGATAGGATAGAGGATAGGATACGATAGAGGATAGGATAGGATAGAGGATAGGAAAGGATAAACGATAGGATAGGATAGAGGATAGGATAGGATAGATGATAGGATAGGATAGAGGATAGGATAGGATAGAGGATAGGATAGG
The DNA here is from genome assembly GCF_050948215.1 of Halictus rubicundus. Lineage (NCBI taxonomy): Eukaryota > Metazoa > Arthropoda > Insecta > Hymenoptera > Halictidae > Halictus > Halictus rubicundus. The sequence goes on along the minus strand of NW_027488723.1, from coordinate 328,682 downwards.
ATAGTGGATTGGATAGGATAGAGGATAGGATAGGATAGAGGATAGGATAGGATAGAGAATAGGATATAGGATTGGCTAGGATAGAGGATAGAATAGGATAGAGGATAGGATAGGATAGGATAGAGGATAGGATAGGATAGAGGATAGGATAGGATAGAGAATAGGATAGGATAGAGGATAGGATAGGATAGAGGATAGGATACGATAGAGGATAGGATAGGATAGAGGATAGGATACGATAGAGGATAGGATACGATAGAGGATAGGATAGGATAGAGAATAGGATATAGGATTGGATAGGATAGAGGATAGAATAGGATAGAGGATAGGATAGGATAGCGGATAGGATAGGATAGAGGATAGGATAGGATAGAGGATAGGATATGATAGAGGATAGGATAGGATAGAGGATAGGATAGGATAGGATAGAGGATAGGATAGGATAGGATAGAGGATAGGATAGGATAGAGGATAGGATAGGATCGAGAATAGGATATAGGATTGGATAGGATAGAGAATAGGATATAGGATTGGATAGGATAGAGGATAGAATATGATAGAGGATAGGATAGGATAGAGGATAGGATAGGATAGAGGATAGGATAGGATAGGATAGAGGATAGGATAGAGGATAGGATAGAGGATAGGATAGGATAGAGGATAGGATAGGATAGAGAATAGGATAGGATAGAGGATAGGATAGGATAGAGGATAGGATAGGATTGAGGGTACGATAGGATAGTGGATAGGATAGGATAGAGGGTAGGATAGGATAGAGGATATGATAGGATAGAGGATAGGATAGGATAGAGGATAGGATATGATAGAGGATAGGATAGGATAGAGGATAGGATAGAATAGAGGATAGGATAGGATAGAGGATAGGATAGGATAGAGGATAGGATAGGATAGAGGATAGGATAGGATAGAGGATAGGATAGGATAGAGGATAGGATAGGATAGAGGATAGGATAGGATAGAGGATAGGATAGGATAGAGGATAGGATAGGATAGAGGATAGGATAGGATAGAGGATAGGATAGGGTAGAGGATAGGATAGGATAGAGGATAGAATAGGATAGACGATAGGATAGGATAGAGGATAGGTTAGTATAGAGGATAGGATAGGATAGCGGATAGGATAGGATAGAGGATAGGATAGGATAGAGGATAGGATAGAATAGTGGATAGGATAGGATAGAGGATAGGATAGAGGATAGGATACGATAGAGGATAGGATAGAATAGTGGATAGGATAGAATAAACGATAGGATAGGATAGAGGATAGGATAGGATAGAGGATAGGATATGATAGAGGATAGGATAGGATAGAGGATAGGATAGGATAGGGGATAGGATAGGATAGAGGATAGGATACGATAGAGGATAGGATAGGATAGAGAATAGGATATAGGATTGGATAGGATAGAGGATAGAATAGGATAGAGGATAGGATAGGATAGCGGATAGGATATGTTAGAGGATAGGATAGGATAGAGGATAGGATAGGATAGAGAATAGGATAGGATAGAGGATAGGATAGGATAGAGGATAGGATAGGATAGAGAATAGGATAGGATAGAGGATAGGATAGGATAGAGGATAGGATACGATAGAGGATAGGATAGGATAGAGGATAGGATACGATAGAGGATAGGATACGATAGAGGATAGGATAGGATACAGAATAGGATATAGGATTGGATAGGATAGAGGATAGAATAGGATAGAGGATAGGATAGGATAGAGAATATGATAGGATAGAGGATAGGATAGGATAGAGGATAGGATAGGATAGAGGATAGGATAGGATAGAGAATAGGATATAGGATTGGATAGCATAGCGGATAGGATAGGATAGAGGATAGGATAGGATAGAGGATAGGATATGATAGAGGATAGGATAGGATAGAGGATAGGATAAGATAGGATAGAGGATAGGATAGGATAGAGGATAGGATAGGATAGAGGATAGGATAGGATAGTGGATAGGATAGGATAGTGGATTGGATAGGATAGAGGATAGGATACGATAGATTATAGGATAGGATAGAGAATAGGATATAGGATTGGCTAGGATAGAGGATAGAATAGGATAGAGGATAGGATAGGATAGAGGATAGGATATGATGGACGATAGGATAGGATAGAGGATAGGAAAGGATAGGATAGAGGATAGGATACGATAGAGGATAGGATATGATAGAGGATAGGATAGGATGGAGAATAGGATATAGGATTGGATAGGATAGAGGATAGGATATGATACAGGACAGGATAGGGTAGAGAATAGGATAGGATAGAGGATAGGATCGGGTAGAGGATAGGATAGGATAGAGAATAGGATATAGGATTGGATAGGATAGCGGATAGGATAGGATGGAGGATAGGATAGGATAGAGGATAGGATATGATAGAGGATAGGATAGGATAGAGGATAGAATAGGATAGAGGATAGGATAGGATAGCGGATAGGATATGTTAGAGGATAGGATAGGATAGAGGATAGGATAGGATAAACGATAGTATAGGATAGAGGATAGGATAGGATAGAGGATAGGATAGGATAGAGGATAGGATAGGATAGAGAATAGGATAGGATAGAGGATAGGATAGGATAGAGGATAGGATAGGATTCAGGGTACGATAGGATAGTGGATAGGATAGGATAGAGGGTAGGATAGTATAGAGGATATGATAGGATAGATGATAGGATAGGATAGAGGATAGGATAGAATAGTGGATAGGATAGGATGGAGGATAGGATAGAGGATGGGATACGATAGAGGATAGGATACGATAGAGAATAGGATAGGATAGAGGATAGGATACGATAGAGGATAGGATACGATAGAGGATAGGATAGGATAGAGGATAGGATACGATACAGGATAGGATACGATAGAGGATAGGATAGGATACAGAATAGGATATAGGATTGGATAGGATAGAGGATAGAATAGGATAGAGGATAGGATAGGATAGAGAATAGGATAGGATAGAGGATATGATAGGATAGAGGATAGGATAGGATAGAGGATAGGATAGGATAGAGAATAGGATATAGGATTGGATAGGATAGCGGATAGGATAGGATAGAGGATAGGATAGGATAGAGGATAGGATATGATAGAGGATAGGATAGGATAGAGGATAGGATAAGATAGGATAGAGGATAGGATAGGATAGAGGATAGGATAGGATAGAGGATAGGATAGGATAGGATAGTGGATAGGATAGGATAGTGGATTGGATAGGATAGAGGATAGGATAGGATAGAGGATAGGATAGGATAGAGAATAGGATAGGATAGAGAATAGGATATAGGATTGGATAGGATAGCGGATAGGATAGGATAGAGGATAGGATAGGATAGAGGATAGGATATGATAGAGGATAGGATAGGATAGAGGATAGGATAAGATAGGATAGAGGATAGGATAGGATAGAGGATAGGATAGGATAGAGGATAGGATACGATAGTGGATAGGATAGGATAGTGGATTGGATAGGATAGAGGATAGGATACGATAGATTATAGGATAGGATAGAGAATAGGATATAGGATTGGCTAGGATAGAGGATAGAATAGGATAGAGGATAGGATAGGATAGAGGATAGGATATGATAGACGATAGTATAGGATAGAGGATAGGAAAGGATAGGATAGAGGATAGGATACGATAGAGGATAGGATAGGATAGAGGATAGGATAGGATGGAGAATAGGATATAGGATTGGATAGGATAGCGGATAGGATAGGATAGAGGATAGGATAGGATAGAGGATAGGATATGATAGAGGATAGGATAGGATAGAGGATAGGATAAGATAGGATAGAGGATAGGATAGGATAGAGGATAGGATAGGATAGAGGATAGGATAGGATAGTGGATAGGATAGGATAGTGGATTGGATAGGATAGAGGATAGGATACGATAGATTATAGGATAGGATAGAGAATAGGATATAGGATTGGCTAGAATAGAGGATAGAATAGGATAGAGGATAGGATAGGATAGAGGATAGGATATGATAGACGATAGGATAGGATAGAGGATAGGAAAGGATAGGATAGAGGATAGGATACGATAGAGGATAGGATAGGATAGAGGATAGGATAGGATGGAGAATAGGATATAGGATTGGATAGGATAGAGGATAGGATATGATACAGGACAGGATAGGGTAGAGAATAGGATAGGATAGAGGATAGGATCGGGTAGAGGATAGGATAGGATAGAGAATAGGATATAGGATTGGATAGGATAGCGGATAGGATAGGATAGAGGATAGGATAGGATAGAGGATAGAATATGATAGAGGATAGGATAGGATAGAGGATAGAATAGGATAGAGGATAGGATAGGATAGCGGATAGGATATGTTAGAGGATAGGATAGGATAGAGGATAGGATAGGATAAACGATAGGATAGGATAGAGGATAGGATAGGATAGAGGATAGGATAGGATAGAGGATAGGATAGGATAGAGAATAGGATAGGATAGAGGATAGGATAGGATAGAGGATAGGATAGGATTCAGGGTACGATAGGATAGTGGATAGGATAGGATAGAGGGTAGGATAGTATAGAGGATATGATAGGATAGATGATAGGATAGGATAGAGGATAGGATAGAATAGTGGATAGGATAGGATGGAGGATAGGATAGAGGATAGGATACGATAGAGGATAGGATAGGATAGAGGATAGGAAAGGATAAACGATAGGATAGGATAGAGGATAGGATAGGATAGAGGATAGGATAGGATAGAGGATAGGATAGGATAGTGGATTGGATAGGATAGAGGATAGGATAGGATAGAGGATAGGATAGGATAGAGGATAGGATAGGATAGAGAATAGGATATAGGATTGGATAGGATAGCGGATAGGATAGGATAGAGGATAGGATAGGATAGAGGATAGGATATGATAGAGGATAGGATAGGATAGAGGATAGGATAAGATAGGATAGAGGATAGGATAGGATAGAGGATAGGATAGGATAGAGGATAGGATACGATAGTGGATAGGATAGGATAGTGGATTGGATAGGATAGAGGATAGGATACGATAGATTATAGGATAGGATAGAGAATAGGATATAGGATTGGCTAGGATAGAGGATAGAATAGGATAGAGGATAGGATAGGATAGAGGATAGGATATGATAGACGATAGGATAGGATAGAGGATAGGAAAGGATAGGATAGAGGATAGGATACGATAGAGGATAGGATAGGATAGAGGATAGGATAGGATGGAGAATAGGATATAGGATTGGATAGGATAGAGTATAGGATATGATACAGGACAGGATAGGGTAGAGAATAGGATAGGATAGAGGATAGGATCGGGTAGAGGATAGGATAGGATAGAGAATAGGATATAGGATTGGATAGGATAGCGGATAGGATAGGATAGAGGATAGGATAGGATAGAGGATAGGATATGATAGAGGATAGGATAGGATAGAGGATAGAATAGGATAGAGGATAGGATAGGATAGCGGATAGGATATGTTCGAGGATAGGATAGGATAGAGGATAGGATAGGATAAACGATAGGATAGGATAGAGGATAGGATAGGATAGAGGATAGGATAGGATAGAGGATAGGATAGGATAGAGAATAGGATAGGATAGAGGATAGGATAGGATAGAGGATAGGATAGGATTCAGGGTACGATAGGATAGTGGATAGGATAGGATAGAGGGTAGGACAGTATAGAGGATATGATAGGATAGATGATAGGATAGGATAGAGGATAGGATAGAATAGTGGATAGGATAGGATGGAGGATAGGATAGAGGATAGGATACGATAGAGGATAGGATACGATAGAGGATAGGATAGGATAGAGGATAGGAAAGGATAAACGATAGGATAGGATAGAGGATAGGATAGGATAGAGGATAGGATAGGATAGAGGATAGGATAGGATAGTGGATTGGATAGGATAGAGGATAGGATAGGATAGAGGATAGGATAGGATAGAGGATAGGATAGGATAGAGAATAGGATATAGGATTGGATAGGATAGCGGATAGGATAGGATAGAGGATAGGATAGGATAGAGGATAGGATATGATAGAGGATAGGATAGGATTCAGGGTACGATAGGATAGTGGATAGGATAGGATAGAGGGTAGGATAGTATAGAGGATATGATAGGATAGATGATAGGATAGGATAGAGGATAGGATAGAATAGTGGATAGGATAGGATGGAGGATAGGATAGAGGATAGGATACGATAGAGGATAGGATACGATAGAGGATAGGATAGGATAGAGGATAGGAAAGGATAAACGATAGGATAGGATAGAGGATAGGATAGGATAGAGGATAGGATAGGATAGAGGATAGGATAGGATAGTGGATTGGATAGGATAGAGGATAGGATAGGATAGAGGATAGGATAGGATAGAGAATAGGATATAGGAGTGGCTAGGATAGAGGACAGAATAGGATAGAGGATAGGATAGGATAGAGGATAGGATAGGATAGAGGATAGGATAGGATAGAGAATCTGATAGGATAGAGGATAGAATATGATAGAGGATAGGATAGGATAGAGGATAGGATAGGATAGAGGATAGGATAGGATAGGATAGAGGATAGGATAGAGGATAGGATAGAGGATAGGATAGGATAGAGGATAGGATAGGATAGAGGATAGGATAGGATAGAGAATAGGATAGGATAGAGGATAGGATAGGATAGAGGATAGGATAGGATTGAGGGTACGAGAGGATAGTGGATAGGATAGGATAGAGGGTAGGATAGGATAGAGGATATGATAGGATAGAGGATAGGATAGGATAGAGGATAGGATATGATAGAGGATAGGATAGGATAGGATAGAGGATAGGATAGGATAGGATAGAGGATAGGATAGGATAGGATAGAGGATAGGATAGGATAGAGGATAGGATAGGATAGAGGATAGGATAGGATAGAGGATAGGATAGGATAGAGGATAGGATAGGATAGAGGATAGGATAGGATAGAGGATAGGATAGGATAGAGGATAGGATAGGATAGAGGATAGGATACGATAGAGGATAGGATAGGATAGAGGATAGGAAAGGATAAACGATAGGATAGGATAGAGGATAGGATAGGATAGAGGATAGGATAGGATAGAGGATAGGATAGGATAGTGGATTGGATAGGATAGAGGATAGGATAGGATAGAGGATAGGATAGGATAGAGGATAGGATAGGATAGAGAATAGGATATAGGATTGGATAGGATAGCGGATAGGATAGGATAGAGGATAGGATAGGATAGAGGATAGGATATGATAGAGGATAGGATAGGATTCAGGGTACGATAGGATAGTGGATAGGATAGGATAGAGGGTAGGATAGTATAGAGGATATGATAGGATAGATGATAGGATAGGATAGAGGATAGGATAGAATAGTGGATAGGATAGGATGGAGGATAGGATAGAGGATAGGATACGATAGAGGATAGGATACGATAGAGGATAGGATAGGATAGAGGATAGGAAAGGATAAACGATAGGATAGGATAGAGGATAGGATAGGATAGAGGATAGGATAGGATAGAGGATAGGATAGGATAGTGGATTGGATAGGATAGAGGATAGGATAGGATAGAGGATAGGATAGGATAGAGAATAGGATATAGGAGTGGCTAGGATAGAGGATAGAATAGGATAGAGGATAGGATAGGATAGAGGATAGGATAGGATAGAGGATAGGATAGGATAGAGAATCTGATAGGATAGAGGATAGAATATGATAGAGGATAGGATAGGATAGAGGATAGGATAGGATAGAGGATAGGATAGGATAGGATAGAGGATAGGATAGAGGATAGGATAGAGGATAGGATAGGATAGAGGATAGGATAGGATAGAGGATAGGATAGGATAGAGAATAGGATAGGATAGAGGATAGGATAGGATAGAGGATAGGATAGGATTGAGGGTACGAGAGGATAGTGGATAGGATAGGATAGAGGGTAGGATAGGATAGAGGATATGATAGGATAGAGGATAGGATAGGATAGAGGATAGGATATGATAGAGGATAGGATAGGATAGGATAGAGGATAGGATAGGATAGAGGATAGGATAGGATAGGATAGAGGATAGGATAGGATAGAGGATAGGATAGGATAGAGGATAGGATAGGATAGAGGATAGGATAGGATAGAGGATAGGATAGGATAGAGGATAGGATAGGATAGAGGATAGGATAGGATAGAGGATAGGATAGGATAGAGGATAGGATAGGATAGAGGATAGGATAGGGTAGAGGATAGGATAGGATAGAGGATAGGATAGGATAGACGATAGGATAGGATAGAGGATAGGATAGGATAGAGGATAGGATAGAATAGTGGATAGGATAGGATAGAGGATAGGATAGAGGATAGGATACGATAGAGGATAGGATAGAATAGTGGATAGGATAGAATAAACGATAGGATAGGATAGAGGATAGGATAGGATAGAGGATAGGATATGATAGAGGATAGGATAGGATAGAGGATAGGATAGGATAGGGGATAGGATAGGATAGAGGAAAGGATACGATAGAGGATAGGATAGGATAGAGAATAGGATATAGGATTGGATAGGATAGAGGATAGAATAGGATAGAGGATAGGATAGGATAGCGGATAGGATATGTTAGAGGATAGGATAGGATAGAGGATAGGATAGGATAAAAGATAGGATAGGATAGAGGATAGGATAGGATAGAGGATAGGATAGGATAGAGGATAGGATAGGATAGAGAATAGGATATGTTAGAGGATAGGATAGGATAGAGGATAGGATAGGATAAAAGATAGGATAGGATAGAGGATAGGATAGGATAGAGGATAGGATAGGATAGAGGATACGATAGGATTCAGGGTACGATAGGATAGTGGATAGGATAGGATAGAGGGTAGGATAGTATAGAGGATATGATAGGATAGATGATAGGATAGGATAGAGGATAGGATAGAATAGTGGATAGGATAGGATGGAGGATAGGATAGAGGATAGGATACGATAGAGGATAGGATACGATAGAGGATAGGATAGGATAGAGGATAGGAAAGGATAAACGATAGGATAGGATAGAGGATAGGATAGGATAGATGATAGGATAGGATAGAGGATAGGATAGGCTAGAGGATAGGATAGGATAGTGGATTGGATAGGATAGAGGATAGGATAGGATAGAGGATAGGATAGGATAGAGAATAGGATATAGGATTGGCTAGGATAGAGGATAGAATAGGATAGAGGATAGGATAGGATAGAGGATAGGATAGGATAGAGAATAGGATAGGATAGAGGATAGGATAGGATAGAGGATAGGATACGATAGAGGATAGGATAGGATAGAGGATAGGATACGATAGAGGATAGGATACGATAGAGGATAGGATAGGATACAGAATAGGATATAGGATTGGATAGGAAAGAGGACAGAATAGGATAGAGGATAGGATAGGATAGAGAATAGGATAGGATAGAGGATAGGATAGGATATAGGATAGGATAGGATAGAGGATAGGATAGGATAGAGAATAGGATATAGGATTGGATAGGATAGCGGATAGGATAGGATAGAGGATAGGATAGGATAGAGGATAGGATATGATAGAGGATAGGATAGGATAGAGGATAGGATAAGATAGGATAGAGGATAGGATAGGATAGAGGATAGGATAGGATAGAGGATAGGATAGGATAGAGGATAGGATAGGATGGAGAATAGGATATAGGATTGGATAGGATAGAGGATAGGATATGATACAGGACAGGATAGGGTAGAGAATAGGATAGGATAGAGGATAGGATCGGGTAGAGGATAGGATAGGATAGAGAATAGGATATAGGATTGGATAGGATAGCGGATAGGATAGGATAGAGGATAGGATAGGATAGAGGATAGGATATGATAGAGGATAGGATAGGATAGAGGATAGAATAGGATAGAGGATAGGATAGGATAGCGGATAGGATATGTTAGAGGATAGGATAGGATAGAGGATAGGATAGGATAAACGATAGGATAGGATAGAGGATAGGATAGGATAGAGGATAGGATAGGATAGAGGATAGGATAGGATAGAGAATAGGATAGGATAGAGGATAGGATAGGATAGAGGATAGGATAGGATAGTGGATAGGATAGGATAGTGGATTGGATAGGATAGAGGATAGGATACGATAGATTATAGGATAGGATAGAGAATAGGATATAGGATTGGCTAGGATAGAGGATAGAATAGGATAGAGGATAGGATAGGATAGAGGATAGGATATGATAGACGATAGGATAGGATAGAGGATAGGAAAGGATAGGATAGAGGATAGGATACGATAGAGGATAGGATAGGATAGAGGATAGGATAGGATGGAGAATAGGATATTGGATTGGATAGGATAGAGGATAGGATATGATACAGGACAGGATAGGGTAGAGAATAGGATAGGATGGAGGATAGGATCGGGTAGAGGATAGGATAGGATAGAGAATAGGATATAGGATTGGATAGGATAGCGGATAGGATAGGATAGAGGATAGGATAGGATAGAGGATAGGATAGGGGATTGGATAGGATAGAGGATAGGAGACGATAGAGGATAGGATAGAGGACAGGATAGGATAGAGGATAGGATACGATAGAGGATAGGATAGGATAGAGGATAGGATACGATAGAGGATAGGATACGATAGAGGATAGGATAGGATAGAGAATAGGATATAGGATTGGATAGGATAGCGGATAGGATAGGATAGAGGATAGAATAGGATAGAGGATAGGATAGGATAGAGGATAGGATATGATAGACGATAGGATAGGATAGAGGATAGGAAAGGATAGGATAGAGGATAGGATACGATAGAGGATAGGATAGGATAGAGGATAGGATAGGATGGAGAATAGGATATAGGATTCGATAGGATAGAGGATAGGATATGATACAGGATAGGATAGGGTAGAGAATAGGATAGGATAGAGGATAGGATAGGGTAGAGGATAGGATAGGATAGAGAATAGGATATAGGATTGGATAGGATAGCGTATAGGATAGGATAGAGGATAGGATAGGATAGCGGATAGGATATGATAGAGGATAGGATAGGATAGAGGATAGGAAACGATGGAGGATAGGATACGATAGAGGATAGGATAGGATAGAGAATAGGATATAGGATTGGATAGGATAGAGGATAGAATAGGATAGAGGATAGGATACGATAGAGGATAGGATAGGATAGAGAATAGGATATAGGATAGAATAGGATAGAGGATAGGATAGGATAGAGAATAGGATAGGATAGAGGATAGGATAGGATAGAGGATAGGATAGGATCGAGGATAGGATAGGATAGAGAATAGGATATAGGATTGGATAGGATAGCGTATAGGATAGGATAGAGGATAGGATAGGATAGAGGATAGGATATGATAGAGGATAGGATAGGATAGAGGATAGGATAGGATAGGATAGAGGATAGGATAGGATAGAGGATAGGATAGGATAGAGGATAGGATATAGGATTGGATAGGATAGCGTATAGGATAGGATAGAGGATAGGATAGGATAGAGGATAGGATATGATAGAGGATAGGATAGGATAGAGGATAGGATAGGATAGGATAGAGGATAGGATAGGATAGAGGATAGGATAGGATAGAGGATAGGATAGGATAGTGGATAGGATAGGATAGTGGATTGGATAGGATAGAGGATAGGATACGATAGATTATAGGATAGGATAGAGAATAGGATATAGGATTGGCTAGGATAGAGGATAGAATAGGATAGAGGATAGGATAGGATAGAGGATAGGATATGATAGACGATAGGATAGGATAGAGGATAGGAAAGGATAGGTTAGAGGATAGGATACGATATAGGATAGGATAGGATAGAGGATAAAATAGGATGGGGAATAGGATATAGGATTGGATAGGATAGAGGATAGGATATGATACAGGATAGGATAGGGTAGAGAATAGGGTAGGATAGAGGATAGGATAGGGTAGAGGATAGGACAGGATAGAGAATAGGATATAGGATTGGATAGGATAGCGGATAGGATAGGATAGAGGATAGGATAGAATAGAGGATAGGATATGATAGAGGATAGGATAGGATAGAGGATAGGATACGATGGAGGATAGGATACGATAGAGGATAGGATAGGATAGAGAATAGGATTTTCGATTGGATAGGATACAGGATAGAATAGGATAGAGGATAGGATAGGATAGAGAATAGGATAGGATAGAGGATAGGATAGGATAGAGGATAGGATAGCATAGAGAATAGGATATAGGATTGGATAGGATAGCGGATAGGATAGGATAGAGGATAGGATAGGATAGAGGATAGGATAGGATAGAGGATAGGATAGGATAGAGGATAGGATAGGATAGACGATAGGATAGGATAGATTATAGGATAGTATAGAGGATAGGATAGGATAGTGGATAGGATAGGATAGAGGATAGGATAGGATAGACGATAGGATAGAATAGTGTATAGGATAGGATAGAGGATAGAATAGAGGATAGGATAGGATAGAGGATAGGATAGGATAGATGATAGGATATGATAGAGGATAGGATAGGATAGAGAATAGGGTATAGGATTGGATAGGATAGAGGATAGAATAGGATAGAGGATAGGATAGGATAGCGTATAGGATATGTTAGAGGATAGAATAGGATAGAGGATAGGATAGGATAAACGATAGGGTAGGATAGAGGATAGGATAGGATAGAGGATAGGATAGGTTGAGGATAGGATAGGATAGAGGATAGGATACGATAGAGGATAGGATAGGATAGAGAATAGGATATAGGATTGGATAGGATAGAGGATAGAATAGGATAGAGGATAGGATAGGATAGAGGATTTTATAGGATAGAGGATAGGATAGGATAGAGGATAGGTTAGGATAGAGGATAGGATAGAGAATAGGACAGGATAGAGGATAGGATAGGATAGAGGATAGGATAGGATAGAGGATAGAATAGGATAGAGGACAGGATAGGATAGAGGATAGGTTAGGATAGAGGATAGGATAGAGAATAGGACAGGATAGAGGATAGGATAGGATAGAGGATAGGATAGGATAGAGGATAGAATAGGATAGAGGACAGGATAGGACAGAGGATAGGATAGGACAGAGGATAGGATAGGATGGAGGATAGGATAGGGGATTGGATAGGATAGAGGATAGGAGACGGTAGAGGATAGGATAGGGGATTGGATAGGATGCAGGACAGGAGACGATAGAGGATAGGATAGGATAGAGGATAGTATAGGATAGAGGATAGGATAGGATAGAGGATAGGATAGGATAGAGGATAGGATAGGATAGAGGATAGGATAGGATAGAGGATAGGATAGGATAGAGGATAGGATAGGATAGAGGATAGGATAGGATAGAGGATAGAGGATAGGATAGGATAGAGGATAGGATAGGATAGAGGATAGGATAGGATACAGTATAGGATAGGATAGACGATAGGATAGGATAGAGGATAGGATAGTATAGAGGATAGGATAGGATAGCGGATAGGATAGGATAGAGGATAGGATAGGATAGAGGATAGGATAGAATAGTGGATAGGATAGGATAGAGGATAGGATAGAGGATAGGATAGGATAGAGGATAGGAAAGAATAAACGATAGGATAGGATAGAGGATAGGATAGGATAGAGGATAGGATATGATAGAGGATAGGATAGGATAGAGGATAGGATAGGATAGGGGATAGGATAGGATAGAGGATAGGATACGATAGAGGATAGGATAGGATAGAGAATAGGATATAGGATTGGATAGGATAGAGGATAGAATAGGATAGAGGATAGGATAGGATAGCGGATAGGATATGTTAGAAGATAGGATAGGATAGAGGATAGGATAGGATAAACGATAGGATAGGATAGAGGATACGATAGGATAGAGGATAGGATAGGATAGCGGATAGGATATGTTAGAGGATAGGATAGGATAGGGGATAGGATAGGATAGAGGATAGGATAGGATAGAGGATAGGATAGGATAAAGGATAGGATAGGATAGAGGATAGGATAGGATAGAGAATAGGATAGGATAGAGGATAGGATAGGATAGAGGATTTTATAGGATAGAGGATAGGATAGGATAGAGGATAGGTTAGGATAGAGGATAGGATAGAGAATAGGACAGGATAGAGGATAGGATAGGATAGAGGATAGGATAGGATAGAGGATAGAATAGGATAGAGGACAGGATAGGACAGAGGATAGGATAGGACAGAGGATAGGATAGGATGGAGGATAGGATAGGGGATTGGATAGGATAGAGGATAGGAGACGGTAGAGGATAGGATAGGGGATTGGATAGGATGCAGGACAGGAGACGATAGAGGATAGGATAGGATAGAGGATAGTATAGGATAGAGGATAGGATAGGATAGAGGATAGGATAGGATAGAGGATAGGATAGGATAGAGGATAGGATATGATAGAGGATAGGATAGGATAGAGGATAGGATAGGATAGAGGATAGGATAGGATAGAGGATAGAGGATAGGATAGGATAGAGGATAGGATAGGATAGAGGATAGGATAGGATAGAGTATAGGATAGGATAGACGATAGGATAGGATAGAGGATAGGATAGTATAGAGGATAGGATAGGATAGCGGATAGGATAGGATAGAGGATAGGATAGGATAGAGGATAGGATAGAATAGTGGATAGGATAGGATAGAGGATAGGATAGAGGATAGGATAGGATAGAGGATAGGAAAGAATAAACGATAGGATAGGATAGAGGATAGGATAGGATAGAGGATAGGATATGATAGAGGATAGGATAGGATAGACGATAGGATAGGATAGGGGATAGGATAGGATAGAGGATAGGATACGATAGAGGATAGGATAGGATAGAGAATAGGATATAGGATTGGATAGGATAGAGGATAGAATAGGATAGAGGATAGGATAGGATAGCGGATAGGATATGTTAGAAGATAGGATAGGATAGAGGATAGGATAGGATAAACGATAGGATAGGATAGAGGATACGATAGGATAGAGGATAGGATAGGATAGCGGATAGGATATGTTAGAGGATAGGATAGGATAGGGGATAGGATAGGATAGAGGATAGGATAGGATAGAGGATAGGATAGGATAAAGGATAGGATAGGATAGAGGATAGGATAGGATAGAGAATAGGATAGGATAGAGGATAGGATAGGGTAGAGGATAGGACAGGATAGAGAATAGGATATAGGATTGGATAGGATAGCGGATAGGATAGGATAGAGGATAGGATAGGATAGAGGATAGGATATGATAGAGGATAGGATAGGATAGAGGATAGGATACGATGGAGGATAGGATACGATAGAGGATAGGATAGGATAGAGAATAGGATATTCGATTGGATAGGATACAGGATAGAATAGGATAGAGCATAGGATAGGATAGAGAATAGGATAGGATAGAGGATAGGATAGGATAGAGGATAGGATAGGATAGAGAATAGGATATAGGATTGGATAGGATAGCGGATAGGATAGGATAGAGGATAGGATAGGATAGAGGATAGGATAGGATAGAGGATAGGATAGGATAGAGGATAGGATAGGATAGAGAATAGGATATAGGATTGGATAGGATAGAGGATAGAATAGGATAGAGGATAGGATAGGATAGCGGATAGGATATGTTAGAGGATAGGATAGGATAGAGGATAGGATAGGATAAACGATAGGATAGGATAGAGGATACGATAGGATAGAGGATAGGATAGGATAAACGATAGGATAGGATAGAGGATACGATAGGATAGAGGATAGGATAGGATAGAGGATAGGATAGGTTGAGGATAGGATAGGATAGAGGATACGATATAGGATTGGATAGGATAGAGGATAGGATACGATAGAGGATAGGATAGGATAGAGAATAGGATATAGGATTGGATAGGATAGAGGATAGAATAGGATAGAGGATAGGATAGGATAAAGGATAGGATAGGATAGAGGATAGGATAGGATAGAGAATAGGATAGGATAGAGGATAGGATAGGATAGAGGATAGGATACGATAGAGGGTAGGATAGGATAGAGGATAGGATAGGATAGAGAATAGGATAGGATAGAGGATAGGATAGGATAGAGGATAGGATAGGATAGAGGATAGGATAGGGTAGAGGATAGGATAGGATAGAGGATAATATACGGTAGAGGATAGGATAGGATAGAGGATAGGATAGGATAGAGGATAGGATAGGATAGAGGATACGATAGGATAGAGGATAGGATAGGATAAACGATAGGATAGGATAGAGGATAGGATAGGATAGAGGATAGGATATGATAGAGGATAGGATAGGATAGAGGATAGGATAGGATAGAGGATAGGATAGGATAGAGTATAGGATAGGATAGACGATAGGATAGGATAGAGGATAGGATAGTATAGAGGATAGGATAGGATAGCGGATAGGATAGGATAGAGGATAGGATAGGATAGAGGATAGGATAGGATAGAGGATAGGATAGGATAGAGGATAGGATATGATAGAGGATAGGATAGGATAGAGGATAGGATAGGATAGGGGATAGGATAGGATAGAGGATAGGATACGATAGAGGATAGGATAGGATAGAGAATAGGATATAGGATTGGATAGGATAGAGGATAGAATAGGATAGAGGATAGGATAGGATAGCGGATAGGATATGTTAGAGGATAGGATAGGATAGAGGATAGGATAGGATAAACGATAGGATAGGATAGAGGATACGATAGGATAGAGGATAGGATAGGATAAACGATAGGATAGAATAGAGGATACGATAGGATAGAGGATAGGATAGGATAGTGGATAGGATAGGTTGAGGATAGGATAGGATAGAGGATACGATATAGGATTGGATAGGATAGAGGATAGGATACGATAGAGGATAGGATAGGATAGAGAATAGGATATAGGATTGGATAGGATAGAGGATAGAATAGGATAGAGGATAGGATTGGATAAACGATAGGATAGGATAGAGGATAGGATAGGATAGAGGATAGGATAGGATAGAGGATAGGATAGGTTGAGGATAGGATAGGATAGAGGATAGGATAGGATAGCGGATAGGATATGTTAGAGGATAGGATAGGATAGAGGATAGGATAGGATAGAGGATAGGATAGGATAGAGGATAGGATAGGATAAAGGATAGGATAGGATAGAGGATAGGATAGGATAGAGAATAGGATAGGATAGAGGATAGGATAGGGTAGAGGATAGGATAGGATAGAGGATAATATACGGTAGAGGATAGGATAGGATAGAGGATAGGAAAGGATAGAGGATAGGATAGGATAGAGGATAGGATAGGATAGAGGATAGGATAGGATGGAGAATAGGATACGATAGAGGATAGGATAGGATGGAGAATAGGATATAGGATTGGATAGGATAGAGGATAGAATAGGATAGAGGATAGGATAGGATAGAGGATAGGATATGATAGAGGATAGGATAGGATAGAGGATAGGATAGGATAGGATAGAGGATAGGATAGGATAGAGGATAGGATAGGATAGAGGATAGGATAGGATAGAGGATAGGATAGGATAGAGGATAGGATAGGATGGAGAATAGGATATAGGATTGGATAGGATAGCGGATAGGATAGGATAGAGGATAGGATAGGATAGAGAATAGGATAGGATAGATAATAGGATAGGATAGAGGATAGGATAGAGGATAGGATAGGATAGAGGATAGGATAGGATAGAGGATAGGATACGATAGAGGATAGGATAGGATAGAGGATAGGAAAGGATAAACGATAAGACAGGATAGAGGATAGGATAGGATAGAGGATAGGATATGATAGAGGATAGGATAGGATAGAGGATAGGATAGGATAGAGGATAGGATAGGATAGAGGATAGGATACGATAGAGGATAGGATAGGATAGAGAATAGGATATAGGATTGGATAGGATAGCGGATAGGATAGGATAGAGGATAGGATAGGATAGAGGATAGGATAGGATAGAGGATAGGATAGGATAGAGGATAGGATAGGATAAAGGATAGGATAGGATAGAGGATAGGATAGGATAGAGAATAGGATAGGATACAGGATAGGATAGGATAGAGAATAGGATAGGATAGAGGATAGGATAGGATGGAGGATTGGGTAGGATAGACGATAGCATACGATAGAGGATAGGATAGGGTGGAGAATAGGATAGGATGGAGGATTGGGTAGGATAGAGGATAGGATACGGTAGAGGATAGGATAGGATAGCGAACACGATAGAGGATTGGATAGGATAGAGGATAGGATAGGATAGAGTATAGGATAGGATAGAGGATAGGATAGGATAGAGGATAGGATAGGATAGAGAATAGGATAGGATAGAGGATAGGATAGGATAGAGGATAGGATAGGATTGAGGGTACGATAGGATAGTGGATAGGATAGGATAGAGGATAGGATAGGATAGAGGATATGATAGGATAGAGGATAGGATATAGGATTGGATAGGATAGAGGATAGAATAGGATAGAGGATAAAATAGGATAGAGGATAGGATATGATAGAGGATAGGATAGGATAGGATAGAGGATAGGATAGGATAGAGGATAGGATAGGATAGAGGATAGGATAGGA
This sequence comes from Halictus rubicundus, assembly GCF_050948215.1. Classification (NCBI taxonomy): domain Eukaryota; kingdom Metazoa; phylum Arthropoda; class Insecta; order Hymenoptera; family Halictidae; genus Halictus; species Halictus rubicundus. Next base: position 309,980 of record NW_027488723.1, on the reverse strand, counting down.
TAGAGAATAGGATAGGATAGAGAATAGGATAGGATAGAAGATAGGATAGGATTGAGGGTACGATAGGATAGTGGATAGGATAGGATAGAGGATAGGATAGGATAGAGGATATGATAGGATAGAGGATAGGATAGGATAGAGGACAGGATAGAATAGTGGATAGGATAGGATAGAGGATAGGATAGGATAGAGGATAGGATAGGATAGAGAATAGGATAGGATAGAGGATAGGATAGGATAGAGGATAGGATAGGATAGAGGATAGGAGACGATAGAGGATAGGATAGGATAGAGGATAGGAAAGGATAAACGATAGGATAGGATAGAGGATAGGATAGGATAGAGGATAGGATATGATAGAGGATAGGATAGGATAGAGGATAGGATAGGATAGAGGATAGGATAGGATAGAGGATAGGATACGATAGAGGATAGGATAGGATAGAGAATAGGATATAGGATTGGATAGGATAGCGGATAGGATAGGATAGAGGATAGGATAGGATAGAGGATAGGATACGATAGATTATAGGATAGGATAGAGGATAGGAAAGGATAAACGATAGGATAGGATAGAGGATAGGATAGGATAGAGGATAGGATACGATAGAGGATAGGACAGGATAGAGGATAGGAAAGGATAAACGATAGGATAGGATAGAGGATAGGATAGGATAGAGGATAGGATATGATAGAGGATAGGATAGGATAGAGGATAGGATAGGATAGAGGATAGGATAGGATAGAGGATAGGATACGATAGAGGATAGGATAGGATAGAGAATAGGATATAGGATTGGATAGGATAGCGGATAGGATAGGATAGAGGATAGGATAGGATAGAGGATAGGATATGATAGAGGATAGGATAGGATAGAGGATAGGATACGATAGAGGATAGGATAGGATAGCGGATCGGATATGTTAGAGGATAGGATAGGATAGAGGATAGGATAGGATAGAGGATAGGATAGGATAGAGGATAGGATAGGATAGAGGATAGGATAGGATAGAGGATAGGATAGGATAGAGAATAGGATAGGATAGAGGATAGGATAGGATAGCGGATCGGATATGTTAGAAGATAGGATAGGACAGAGGATAGGATAGGATAGAGGATAGGATAGGATAGAGGATAGGATAGGATAGAGGATAGGATACGATAGAGGATAGGATAGGATAGAGAATAGGATATAGGATTGGATAGGATAGCGGATAGGATAGGATAGAGGATAGGATAGGATAGAGGATAGGATATGATAGAGGATAGGATATAGGATTGGATAGGATAGAGGATAGAATAGGATAGAGGATAGGATAGGATAGAGTATAGGATATAGGATTGGATAGGATAGAGGATAGAATAGGATAGAGGATAGGATAGGATAGCGGATAGGATATGTTAGAGGATAGGATACGATAGAGGATAGGATAGGATAGAGATAGGATAGGATAGAGGATAGGATAGGATAGAGGATAGGATAGGATAGAGGATAGGATACGATAGAGGATAGGATAGGATAGAGGATAGGAAAGGATAAACGATAGGATAGGATAGAGGATAGGATAGGATAGAGGATAGGATATGATAGAGGATAGGATAGGATAGAGGATAGGATAGGATAGAGGATAGGATAGGATAGAGGATAGGATAGGATAGAGGATAGGATAGGATAGAGGATAGGATAGGATAGAGGATAGGATACGATAGAGGATAGGATAGGATAGAGAATAGGATATAGGATTGGATAGGATAGCGGATAGGATAGGATAGAGGATAGGATAGGATAGAGGATAGGATATGATAGAGGATAGGATAGGATAGAGGATAGGATACGATAGAGGATAGGATAGGATAGCGGATCGGATATGTTAGAAGATAGGATAGGACAGAGGATAGGATAGGATAGAGGATAGGATAGGATAGAGGATAGGATAGGATAGAGGATAGGATACGATAGAGGATAGGATAGGATAGAGAATAGGATATAGGATTGGATAGGATAGCGGATAGGATAGGATAGAGGATAGGATAGGATAGAGGATGGGATATGATAGAGGATAGGATAGGATAGAGGATAGGATAGGATAGAGGATAGGATACGATAGAGGATAGGATAGGATAGAGGATAGGATAGGATAGAGAATAGGATATAGGATTGGATAGGATAGCGGATAGGATAGGATAGAGGATAGGATAGGATAGAGGATAGGATATGATAGAGGATAGGATAGGATAGAGGATAGGATAGAGGATAGGATACGATAGAGGATAGGATAGGATAGCGGATCGGATATGTTAGAAGATAGGATAGGACAGAGGATAGGATAGGATAGAGGATAGGATAGGATAGAGGATAGGATAGGATAGAGGATAGGATACGATAGAGGATAGGATAGGATAGAGAATAGGATATAGGATTGGATAGGATAGCGGATAGGATAGGATAGAGGATAGGATAGGATAGAGGATAGGATATGATAGAGGATAGGATATAGGATTGGATAGGATAGAGGATAGAATAGGATAGAGGATAGGATAGGATAGAGTATAGGATATAGGATTGGATAGGATAGAGGATAGAATAGGATAGAGGATAGGATAGGATAGCGGATAGGATATGTTAGAGGATAGGATAGGATAGAGGATAGGATAGGATAGAGGATAGGATAGGATAGAGGATAGGATAGGATAGAGGATAGGATAGGATAGAGAATAGGACAGGATAGAGGATAGGATAGGATAGCGGATCGGATATGTTAGAAGATAGGATAGGACAGAGGATAGGATAGGATAGAGGATAGGATAAGATAGAGGATAGGATAGGATAGAGGATAGGATACGATAGAGGATAGGATAGGATAGAGAATAGGATATAGGATTGGATAGGATAGCGGATAGGATAGGATAGAGGATAGGATAGGATAGAGGATAGGATATGATAGAGGATAGGATAGGATAGAGGATAGGATACGATAGAGGATAGGATAGGATAGCGGATCGGATATGTTAGAGGATAGGATAGGACAGAGGATAGGATAGGATAGAGGATAGGATAGGATAGAGGATAGGATAGGATAGAGGATAGGATAGGATAGAGAATAGGATAGGATAGAGGATAGGATAGGATAGAGGATAGGATAGGATAGAGGATAGGATACGATAGAGGATAGGATAGGATAGAGAATAGGATATAGGATTGGATAGGATAGCGGATAGGATAGGATAGAGGATAGGATAGGATAGAGGATAGGATATGATAGAGGATAGGATAGGATAGAGGATAGGATACGATAGAGGATAGGATAGGATAGCGGATCGGATATGTTAGAGGATAGGATAGGATAGAGGATAGGATAGGATAGAGGATAGGATAGGATAGAGGATAGGATAGGATAGAGGATAGGATAGGATAGAGGATAGGATAGGATAGAGAATAGGATAGGATAGAGGATAGGATAGGATAGCGGATCGGATATGTTAGAAGATAGGATAGGACAGAGGATAGGATAGGATAGAGGATAGGATAGGATAGAGGATAGGATAGGATAGAGGATAGGATACGATAGAGGATAGGATAGGATAGAGAATAGGATATAGGATTGGATAGGATAGCGGATAGGATAGGATAGAGGATAGGATAGGATAGAGGATAGGATATGATAGAGGATAGGATATAGGATTGGATAGGATAGAGGATAGAATAGGATAGAGGATAGGATAGGATAGAGTATAGGATATAGGATTGGATAGGATAGAGGATAGAATAGGATAGAGGATAGGATAGGATAGCGGATAGGATATGTTAGAGGATAGGATACGATAGAGGATAGGATAGGATAGAGATAGGATAGGATAGAGGATAGGATAGGATAGAGGATAGGATAGGATAGAGGATAGGATACGATAGAGGATAGGATAGGATAGAGGATAGGAAAGGATAAACGATAGGATAGGATAGAGGATAGGATAGGATAGAGGATAGGATATGATAGAGGATAGGATAGGATAGAGGATAGGATAGGATAGAGGATAGGATAGGATAGAGGATAGGATAGGATAGAGGATAGGATAGGATAGAGGATAGGATAGGATAGAGGATAGGATACGATAGAGGATAGGATAGGATAGAGAATAGGATATAGGATTGGATAGGATAGCGGATAGGATAGGATAGAGGATAGGATAGGATAGAGGATAGGATATGATAGAGGATAGGATAGGATAGAGGATAGGATACGATAGAGGATAGGATAGGATAGCGGATCGGATATGTTAGAAGATAGGATAGGACAGAGGATAGGATAGGATAGAGGATAGGATAGGATAGAGGATAGGATAGGATAGAGGATAGGATACGATAGAGGATAGGATAGGATAGAGAATAGGATATAGGATTGGATAGGATAGCGGATAGGATAGGATAGAGGATAGGATAGGATAGAGGATGGGATATGATAGAGGATAGGATAGGATAGAGGATAGGATAGGATAGAGGATAGGATACGATAGAGGATAGGATAGGATAGAGGATAGGATAGGATAGAGAATAGGATATAGGATTGGATAGGATAGCGGATAGGATAGGATAGAGGATAGGATAGGATAGAGGATAGGATATGATAGAGGATAGGATAGGATAGAGGATAGGATAGAGGATAGGATACGATAGAGGATAGGATAGGATAGCGGATCGGATATGTTAGAAGATAGGATAGGACAGAGGATAGGATAGGATAGAGGATAGGATAGGATAGAGGATAGGATAGGATAGAGGATAGGATACGATAGAGGATAGGATAGGATAGAGAATAGGATATAGGATTGGATAGGATAGCGGATAGGATAGGATAGAGGATAGGATAGGATAGAGGATAGGATATGATAGAGGATAGGATATAGGATTGGATAGGATAGAGGATAGAATAGGATAGAGGATAGGATAGGATAGAGTATAGGATATAGGATTGGATAGGATAGAGGATAGAATAGGATAGAGGATAGGATAGGATAGCGGATAGGATATGTTAGAGGATAGGATAGGATAGAGGATAGGATAGGATAGAGGATAGGATAGGATAGAGGATAGGATAGGATAGAGGATAGGATAGGATAGAGAATAGGACAGGATAGAGGATAGGATAGGATAGCGGATCGGATATGTTAGAAGATAGGATAGGACAGAGGATAGGATAGGATAGAGGATAGGATAAGATAGAGGATAGGATAGGATAGAGGATAGGATACGATAGAGGATAGGATAGGATAGAGAATAGGATATAGGATTGGATAGGATAGCGGATAGGATAGGATAGAGGATAGGATAGGATAGAGGATAGGATATGATAGAGGATAGGATAGGATAGAGGATAGGATACGATAGAGGATAGGATAGGATAGCGGATCGGATATGTTAGAGGATAGGATAGGACAGAGGATAGGATAGAATAGAGGATATGATAGGATAGAGGATAGGATAGGATAGAGGATAGGATAGGATAGAGAATAGGATAGGATAGAGGATAGGATAGGATAGCGGATCGGATATGTTAGAAGATAGGATAGGACAGAGGATAGGATAGGATAGAGGATAGGATAGGATAGAGGATAGGATAGGATAGAGGATAGGATACGATAGAGGATAGGATAGGATAGAGAATAGGATATAGGATTGGATAGGATAGCGGATAGGATAGGATAGAGGATAGGATAGGATAGAGGATAGGATAGGATAGAGGATAGGATAGGATAGAGGATAGGATAGGATAGAGGATAGGATACGATAGAGGATAGGATAGGATAGAGAATAGGATATAGGATTGGATAGGATAGCGGATAGGATAGGATAGAGGATAGGATAGGATAGAGGATAGGATATGATAGAGGATAGGATAGGATAGAGGATAGGATACGATAGAGGATTGGATAGGATAGCGGATCGGATATGTTAGAAGATAGGATAGGACAGAGGATAGGATAGGATAGAGGATAGGATAGGATAGAGGATAGGATAGGATAGAGGATAGGATACGATAGAGGATAGGATAGGATAGAGAATAGGATATAGGATTGGATAGGATAGCGGATAGGATAGGATAGAGGATAGGATAGGATAGAGGATGGGATATGATAGAGGATAGGATAGGATAGAGGATAGGATAGGATAGAGGATAGGATACGATAGAGGATAGGATAGGATAGAGGATAGGATAGGATAGAGAATAGGATATAGGATTGGATAGGATAGCGGATAGGATAGGATAGAGGATAGGATAGGATAGAGGATAGGATATGATAGAGGATAGGATAGGATAGAGGATAGGATACGATAGAGGATAGGATAGGATAGCGGATCGGATATGTTAGAAGATAGGATAGGACAGAGGATAGGATAGGATAGAGGATAGGATAGGATAGAGGATAGGATAGGATAGAGGATAGGATACGATAGAGGATAGGATAGGATAGAGAATAGGATATAGGATTGGATAGGATAGCGGATAGGATAGGATAGAGGATAGGATAGGATAGAGGATAGGATATGATAGAGGATAGGATAGGATAGAGGATAGGATACGATAGAGGATAGGATAGGATAGCGGATCGGATATGTTAGAGGATAGGATAGGACAGAGGATAGGATAGGATAGAGGATAGGATAGGATAGAGGATAGGATAGGATAGAGGATAGGATAGGATAGAGAATAGGATAGGATAGAGGATAGGATAGGATAGCGGATCGGATATGTTAGAAGATAGGATAGGACAGAGGATAGGTTAGGATAGAGGATAGGATAGGATAGAGGATAGGATAGGATAGAGGATAGGATACGATAGAGGATAGGATAGGATAGAGAATAGGATATAGGATTGGATAGGATAGCGGATAGGATAGGATAGAGGATAGGATAGGATAGAGGATAGGATAGGATAGAGGATAGGATATGATAGAGGATAGGATATAGGATTGGATAGGATAGAGGATAGAATCGGATAGAGGATAGGATAGGATAGAGTATAGGATATAGGATTGGATAGGATAGAGGATAGAATAGGATAGAGGATAGGATAGGATAGCGGATAGGATATGTTAGAGGATAGGATACGATAGAGGATAGGATAGGATAGAGATAGGATAGGATAGAGGATAGGATAGGATAGAGGATAGGATAGGATAGAGGATAGGATACGATAGAGGATAGGATAGGATAGAGGATAGGAAAGGATAAACGATAGGATAGGATAGAGGATAGGATAGGATAGAGGATAGGATATGATAGAGGATAGGATAGGATAGAGGATAGGATAGGATAGAGGATAGGATAGGATAGAGGATAGGATAGGATAGAGGATAGGATAGGATAGAGGATAGGATAGGATAGAGGATAGGATGCGATAGAGGATAGGATAGGATAGAGAATAGGATATAGGATTGGATAGGATAGCGGATAGGATAGGATAGAGGATAGGATAGGATAGAGGATAGGATATGATAGAGGATAGGATAGGATAGAGGATAGGATACGATAGAGGATAGGATAGGATAGCGGATCGGATATGTTAGAGGATAGGATAGGACAGAGGATAGGATAGGATAGAGGATAGGATAGGATAGAGGATAGGATAGGATAGAGGATAGGATAGGATAGAGAATAGGATAGGATAGAGGATAGGATAGGATAGCGGATCGGATATGTTAGAAGATAGGATAGGACAGAGGATAGGATAGGATAGAGGATAGGATAGGATAGAGGATAGGATAGGATAGAGGATAGGATACGATAGAGGATAGGATAGGATAGAGAATAGGATATAGGATTGGATAGGATAGCGGATAGGATAGGATAGAGGATAGGATAGGATAGAGGATAGGATAGGATAGAGGATAGGATATGATAGAGGATAGGATATAGGATTGGATAGGATAGAGGATAGAATAGGATAGAGGATAGGATAGGATAGAGTATAGGATATAGGATTGGATAGGATAGAGGATAGAATAGGATAGAGGATAGGATAGGATAGCGGATAGGATATGTTAGAGGATAGGATACGATAGAGGATAGGATAGGATAGAGATAGGATAGGATAGAGGATAGGATAGGATAGAGGATAGGATAGGATAGAGGATAGGATACGATAGAGGATAGGATAGGATAGAGGATAGGAAAGGATAAACGATAGGATAGGATAGAGGATAGGATAGGATAGAGGATAGGATATGATAGAGGATAGGATAGGATAGAGGATAGGATAGGATAGAGGATAGGATAGGATAGAGGATAGGATAGGATAGAGGATAGGATAGGATAGAGGATAGGATAGGATAGAGGATAGGATGCGATAGAGGATAGGATAGGATAGAGAATAGGATATAGGATTGGATAGGATAGCGGATAGGATAGGGTAGAGGATAGGATAGGATAGAGGATAGGATATGATAGAGGATAGGATAGGATAGAGGATAGGATACGATAGAGGATAGGATAGGATAGCGGATCGGATATGTTAGAAGATAGGATAGGACAGAGGATAGGATAGGATAGAGGATAGGATAGGATAGAGGATAGGATAGGATAGAGGATAGGATACGATAGAGGATAGGATAGGATAGAGAATAGGATATAGGATTGGATAGGATAGCGGATAGGATAGGATAGAGGATAGGATAGGATAGAGGATGGGATATGATAGAGGATAGGATAGGATAGAGGATAGGATAGGATAGAGGATAGGATACGATAGAGGATAGGATAGGATAGAGGATAGGATAGGATAGAGAATAGGATATAGGATTGGATAGGATAGCGGATAGGATAGGATAGAGGATAGGATAGGATAGAGGATAGGATATGATAGAGGATAGGATAGGATAGAGGATAGGATACGATAGAGGATAGGATAGGATAGCGGATCGGATATGTTAGAAGATAGGATAGGACTGAGGATAGGATAGGATAGAGGATAGGATAGGATAGAGGATAGGATAGGATAGAGGATAGGATATGATAGAGGATAGGATAGGATAGAGGATAGGATACGATAGAGGATAGGATAATATAGCGGATCGGATATGTTAGAAGATAGGATAGGACAGAGGATAGGATAGGATAGAGGATAGGATAGGATAGAGGATAGGATAGGATAGAGGATAGGATACGATAGAGGATAGGATAGGATAGAGAATAGGATATAGGATTGGATAGGATAGAGGATAGAATAGGATAGAGGATAGGATAGGATAGCGGATAGGATATGTTAGAGGATAGGATACGATAGAGGATAGGATAGGATAGAGATAGGGTAGGATAGAGAATAGGTTAGGATAGAGGATAGGATAGGTTGAGGATAGGATAGGATAGAGGATAGGATAGGATAGCGGATAGGATATGTTAGAGGATAGTATAGGATAGAGGATAGGATAGGATAGAGGATAGGATAGGATAGAGGATAGGATAGGATAGAGGATAGGATAGGATAGAGAATAGGATAGGATAGAGGATAGGATAGGATAGAGGATAGGATAGGATTGAGGGTACGATAGGATAGTGGATAGGGTAGGATAGAGGATAGGATAGGATAGAGGATATGATAGGATAGAGGATAGGTTAGGATAGAGGATAGGATAGGATAGAGAATAGGATATAGGATTGGATAGGATAGAGGATAGAATAGGATGGAGGATAAGATAGGATAGAGGATAGGATATGATAGAGGATAGGATAGGATAGAGGATAGGATAGGATAGAGGATAGGATAGGATAGAGGATAGGATAGGGTAGAGGATAGGATAGGATAGAGAATAGGATAGGATAGAGGATAGGATAGCATAGAGGATAGGATACGATAGAGGATAGGATAGGATAGCGGATCGGATATGTTAGAGGATAGGATAGGATAGAGGATAGGATAGGATAGAGGATAGGATAGGATAGAGGTTAGGATAGGATAGAGGATAGGATACGATAGAGGATAGGAT